>NW_021822677.1:385000-464802 GCF_901001165.1 Salmo trutta
TGTGAGGAGAATGTAACCCTCCTCCCATATATCTGGAGGTGAGTTACCCTGTGAGGAGAATGTAACCCTCCTCCCATATATCTGGAGGTGAGTTACCCTGTGAGGAGAATGTAACCCTCCTCCCATATATCTGGAGGTGAGTTACCCTGTGAGGAGAATGTAACCCTCCTCCCATATATCTGGAGGTGAGTTACCCTGTGAGGAGAATGTAACCCTCCTCCCATATATCTGGAGGTGAGTTACCCTGTGAGGAGAATGTAACCCTCCTCCCATATATCTGGAGGTGAGTTACCCTGTGAGGAGAATGTAACCTCTCCTCCCATATATCTGGAGGTGAGTTACCCTGTGAGGAGAATGTAACCCCTCCTCCCATATATCTGGAGGTGAGGAGAATGTAACCCCTCCTCCCATATATCTGGAGGTGAGTTACCCTGTGAGGAGAATGTAACCCCTCCTCCCATATATCTGGAGGTGAGTTACCCTGTGAGGAGAATGTAACCCTCCGTCCATATATCTGGAGGTGAGTTACCCTGTGAGGAGAATGTAACCCCTCCTCCCATATATCTGGAGTTGAGTTACCCTGTGAGGAGAATGTAACCCCTCCTCCCATATATCTGGAGGTGAGTTACCCTGTGAGGAGAATGTAACCCTCCTCCCATATATCTGGAGGTGAGTTACCCTGTGAGGAGAATGTAACCCTCCTCCCATATATCTGGAGGTGAGTTACCCTGTGAGGAGAATGTAACCCTCCTCCCATATATCTGGAGGTGAGTTACCCTGTGAGGAGAATGTAACCCCTCCTCCCATATATCTGGAGGTGAGTTACCCTGTGAGGAGAATGTAACCCTCCGTCCATATATCTGGAGGTGAGTTACCCTGTGAGGAGAATGTAACCCTCCTCCCATATATCTGGAGGTGAGTTACCCTGTGAGGAGAATGTAACCCTCCTCCCATATATCTGGAGGTGAGTTACCCTGTGAGGAGAATGTAACCCCTCCTCCCATATATCTGGAGGTGAGTTACCCTGTGAGGATAATGTAACCCCTCCTCCCATATATCTGGAGGTGAGTTACCCTGTGAGGAGAATGTAACCCCCCTCCCATATATCTGGAGGTGAGTTACCCTGTGAGGAGAATGTAACCCCTCCTCCCATATATCTGGAGGTGAGTTACCCTGTGAGGAGAATGTAACCCTCCTCCCATATATCTGGAGGTGAGTTACCCTGTGAGGAGGATGTAACCCTCCGGCCATATATCTGGAGGTGAGTTACCCTGTGAGGAGAATGTAACCCCTCCTCCCATATATCTGGAGGTGAGTTACCCTGTGAGGAGAATGTAACCCTCCTCCCATATATCTGGAGGTGAGTTACCCTGTGAGGAGAATGTAACCCCTCCTCCCATATATCTGGAGGTGAGTTACCCTGTGAGGAGAATGTAACCCTCCTCCCATATATCTGGAGGTGAGTTACCCTGTGAGGAGAATGTAACCCCTCCTCCCATATATCTGGAGGTGAGTTACCATGTGAGGAGAATGTAACCCTCCTCCCATATATCTGGAGGTGAGTTACCCTGTGAGGAGAATGTAACCCCTCCTCCCATATATCTGGAGGTGAGTTACCCTGTGAGGATAATGTAACCCCTCCTCCCATATATCTGGAGGTGAGTTACCCTGTGAGGAGAATGTAACCCTCCTCCCATATATCTCGAGGTGAGTTACCCTGTGAGGATAATGTAACCCCTCCTCCCATATATCTGGAGGTGAGTTACCCTGTGAGGAGAATGTAACCCTCCTCCCATATATCTGGAGGTGAGTTACCCTGTGAGGAGAATGTAACCCCTCCTCCCATATATCTGGAGGTGAGTTACCCTGTGAGGAGAATGTAACCCTCCTCCCATATATCTGGAGGTGAGTTACCCTGTGAGGAGAATGTAACCTCTCCTCCCATATATCTGGAGGTGAGTTACCCTGTGAGGAGAATGTAACCCCTCCTCCCATATATCTGGAGGTGAGTTACCCTGTGAGGAGAATGTAACCCCTCCTCCCATATATCTGGAGGTGAGTTAACCTGTGAGGAGAATGTAACCCTCCTCCCATATATCTGGAGGTGAGTTACCCTGTGAGGAGAATGTAACCCCTCCTCCCATATATCTGGAGGTGAGTTAACCTGTGAGGAGAATGTAACCCCTCCTCCCATATATCTGGAGGTGAGTTACCCTGTGAGGAGAATGTAACCTTCCTCCCATATATCTGGAGGTGAGTTACCCTGTGAGGAGAATGTAACCCCTCCTCCCATATATCTGGAGGTGAGTTACCCTGTGAGGAGAATGTAACCCTCCTCCCATATATCTGGAGGTGAGTTACCCTGTGATGGGTAAACCAGTAAGCTGGATGCTCTGCAGCAGAGTGAGACGTGTGTGTACACATTATGTACATGGATATAGAGATGTATATGTGTGTATATAGATACAGTACCAGACAATAGTTTGGACACACCTACTCATTCAAGGGTTTTTCTTTATTTTTGCTATTTTCTACATCGTAGAATAATAGTGAAGACATCAAAACTATGAAATAACACATATGGAATCATGTTGTAACCAAAAAAGTGTTTAACAAATCCAAATATTTTATGTTTGAGATTCTTCAAAGTAGCCACCCTTTGCCTTGAAGACAGCGTTGCACACTCTTGGTGTTCTCTCAACCTGCTTCCTGAGGTAGTCACCTGGAATGCATTTCAATTAACTTGTGTGCCTTGTTAATTTGTGGAATTTCTTTCCTTAATGCTTTTGAGACAATAGGTTGTGTTGTGACAAGGTAGGGATGGTATACAAGTCCATATTATGGCAAGAACAGCTCAAATAAGCAAAGAAAAACGACAGTCCATCATTACTTTAAGACATGAAGGTCAGTCAATCTGGATAATTTCAGTCACAAAAACCATCAAGCGATATGATGAAAATGTCTCTCATGAGGACCGCCAGAGGAAATGAATACCCAGAGTTACCTCTGATGCAGAGGATACGTTCATTAGAGTTAACCTCACCTCGGATTGCAGCCCAAATAAATGCTTGTCAGAGTTCAAGTTAGACATATCTCAACATCAACTGTTCAGAGGAGACTGCGTGAATCAGGCCTTCATGGTCAAATTGCTGAAAAGAAACCACTACTAAAGGACACCAATAAGAAGAAGAGACTTGCTTGGGCCAAGAAACACGAACAATGGACATTAGACCGGTGGAAATCTGTCCTTTGATCTGATGAGCCCAAATTTGAGATTTTTAATTCCAACCGCCGTATCTTTGTGAAACGCAGAGTAGGTGAATGGATGATCTCCGCATGTGTGGTTCCCACCGTGAAGCATGGAGGAGGAGGTGTGATGGTGTTGGGATGCTTTGCTGGTGCCACTGTCTGTGATGTATTTAGAATTCAAGGCACGCTTAACCTGCATGGCTACCACAGCATCCCATCTGGTTTGGGCTTAGTCCCACTATCATTTGTTTTTCAACAGGACAATGACCCAACACACCTCCAGGCTGTGTAAGGGCTATTTGACCAAGGAGAGTGATGGAATGCTGCGTCAGATGACCTGGCCTCCATAATCACCCGACCTCAACCCAATTGAGATGGTTTGGGATGATTTGGACCGCAGAGTGAAGGAAAAGCAGCCAGAAAGTGCTCAGCATATGTGGGAACTCCTTCAAGACTGTTGTAAAAGCATTCCAGGTGAAGCTGGTTGAGAGAATGCCAAGAGTGTGCAAAGCTGTGATCATGGCAAAGGGTGGCTACTTTGAAGAATCTCAAATCTCAAATATATTTAGATTTTGTTTAACGTTTTTTTTTTTTTTTTTGGTTACTACATGATTCCATACGTGTTATTTCATAGTTTTGATGTCTAAGCTAATTCTACAAAGTAGAAAATAGTGAGGAGAAAAAAAAACCTGGAATGAGTATGTGTGTCTGAACTTTTGACTGGTGATGGATGTTTTAAAAAATGTGTTAATTCTCTCTGTAGGCCTATGAGGAGTATACAAGTAAGCTGGATGCTCTGCAGCAGAGGGAGCAGCAGCTGCTGGAGGCCATGGGAAACGGGACAGACTTCTACTCCTCCTCCCCTACGCCCCCTTCCCTCCTAGATGGGGGTTTGAGCTGTTCTGGGGGATCCGGGGGCACCCAGTTTCTTCTCCCCTCCGCCCCAAATACCCTGGCTGTCCTCCAGACCCCTACAGACGGACGGGCCAATCCCCGCTCCCCTCAGAAACCCATCGTCAGGGTGTTCCTGCCCAACAAACAGCGGACCGTGGTGAGTAACGAGTGGTTATAATACATATACCACTTGGTGTAGGCTATGGGAGGGGTTAGGGGGCTACGGGAGGGGTTAGGGGGGGCTATGGGGGGGTTAGGGGTGCTGGGATAGGGGGCTATGGGAGGGGTTAGGGGGGCTGGGTTAGGGAGCTATGGGAGGGGTTAGGGGGGCTGGGTTAGGGGGCTATGGGGGGGGTTAGGGGGGGCTATGGGAGGGGTTAGGGGGGGCTATGGGGGGGTAGGGAGACATGGTCTTAGACAATAGTTAGGGAGAGATGGTCTGTCCTGTATTGATGATATTAGACAATAGTTAGGGAGAGATGGCCTGTCCTGTATTGATGATATTAGACAATAGTTAGGGAGAGATGGTCTGTATTGATGATATTAGACAATAGTTAGGGAGAGATGGTCTGTCCTGTATTGATGATATTAGACAATAGTTAGGGAGAGGTGGTCTGTCCTGTATTGATGATATTAGACAATAGTTAGGGAGAGATGGTCTGTCCTGTATTGATGATATTAGACAATAGTTAGGGAGAGATGGTCTGTCCTGTATTGATGATATTAGACAATAGTTAGGGAGAGATGGCCTGTCCTGTATTGATGATATTAGACAATAGTTAGGGAGAGATGGTCTGTATTGATGATATTAGACAATAGTTAGGGAGAGATGGCCTGTCCTGTATTGATGATATTAGACAATAGTTAGGGAGAGATGGTCTGTCCTGTATTGATGATATTAGACAATAGTTAGGGAGAGATGGTCTGTCCTGTATTGATGATATTAGACAATAGTTAGGGAGAGATGGCCTGTCCTGTATTGATGATATTAGACAATAGTTAGGGAGAGATGGCCTGTATTGATGATGTTAGACAATAGTTAGTGAGAGATGGTCTGTCCTGTATTGATGATATTAGACAATAGTTAGGGAGAGATGGCCTGTCCTGTATTGATGATATTAGACAATAGTTAGGGAGAGATGGCCTGTCCTGTATTGATGATATTAGACAATAGTTAGGGAGAGATGGTCTGTATTGATGATATTAGACAATAGTTAGGGAGAGATGGTCTGTATTGATGATGTTAGACAATAGTTAGGGAGAGATGGTCTGTCCTGTATTGATGATATTAGACAATAGTTAGGGAGAGATGGTCTGTCCTGTATTGATGATATTAGACAATAGTTAGGGAGAGATGGTCTGGTCTGTATTGATGATATTAGACAATAGTTAGGGAGAGATGGTCTGTCCTGTATTGATGATATTAGACAATAGTTAGGGAGAGATGGTCTGTCCTGTATTGATGATATTAGACAATAGTTAGGGAGAGATGGTCTATATTGATGATATTAGACAATAGTTAGGGAGAGATGGTCTGTATTGATGATGTTAGACAATAGTTAGGGAGAGATGGTCTGTCCTGTATTGATGATATTAGACAATAGTTAGGGAGAGATGGTCTGTCCTGTATTGATGATATTAGACAATAGTTAGGGAGAGATGGTCTGTATTGATGATATTAGACAATAGTTAGGGAGAGATGGTCTGTATTGATGATGTTAGACAATAGTTAGGGAGAGATGGTCTGTCCTGTATTGATGATATTAGACAATAGTTAGGGAGAGATGGTCTGTATTGATGATATTAGACAATAGTTAGGGAGAGATGGTCTGTCCTGTATTGATGATATTAGACAATAGTTAGGGAGAGATGGCCTGTCCTGTATTGATGATATTAGACAATAGTTAGGGAGAGATGGTCTGTCCTGTATTGATGATATTAGACAATAGTTAGGGAGAGATGGTCTGTCCTGTATTGATGATATTAGACAATAGTTAGGGAGAGATGGTCTGTCCTGTATTGATGATATTAGACAATAGTTAGGGAGAGATGGTCTGTCCTGTATTGATGATATTAGACAATAGTTAGGGAGAGATGGTCTGTCCTGTATTGATGATATTAGACAATAGTTAGGGAGAGATGGCCTGTCCTGTATTGATGATATTAGACAATAGTTAGGGAGAGATGGTCTGTATTGATGATATTAGACAATAGTTAGGGAGAGATGGCCTGTACTGTATTGATGATATTAGACGATAGTTAGGGAGAGATGGTCTGTCCTGTATTGATGATATTAGACAATAGTTAGGGAGAGATGGTCTGTCCTGTATTGATGATATTAGACAATAGTTAGGGAGAGATGGCCTGTCCTGTATTGATGATATTAGACAATAGTTAGGGAGAGATGGTCTGTCCTGTATTGATGATATTAGACAATAGTTAGGGAGAGATGGTCTGTCCTGTATTGATGATATTAGACAATAGTTATGGAGAGATGGTCTGTATTGATGATATTAGACAATAGTTAGGGAGAGATGGTCTGTCCTGTATTGATGATATTAGACAATAGTTATGGAGAGATGGTCTGTCCTGTATTGATGATATTAGACAATAGTTAGGGAGAGATGTCCTGTATTGATGATATTAGACAATAGTTAGGGAGAGATGGTCTGTCCTGTATTGATGATATTAGACAATAGTTAGGGAGAGATGGTCTGTATTGATGATATTAGACAATAGTTAGGGAGAGATGGTCTGTATTGATGATATTAGACAATAGTTAGGGAGAGATGGTCTGTCCTGTATTGATGATATTAGACAATAGTTAGGGAGAGATGGTCTGTCCTGTATTGATGATATTAGACAATAGTTAGGGAGAGGTGGTCTGTCCTGTATTGATGATATTAGACAATAGTTAGGGAGAGATGGTCTGTCCTGTATTGATGATATTAGACAATAGTTAGGGAGAGATGGCATATCCTGTATTGATGATATTAGACAATAGTTAGGGAGAGATGGCCTGTATTGATGATATTAGACAATAGTTAGGGAGAGATGGTCTGTCCTGTATTGATGATATTAGACAATAGTTAGGGAGAGATGGCCTGTATTGATGATATTAGGGAGAGATGGCCTGTATTGATGATGTTAGGGAGAGATGGCCTGTATTGATGATGATAGACAATAGTTAGGGAGAGATGGTCTGTCCTGTATTGATGATATTAGGGAGAGATGGCCTGTATTGATGATGTTAGGGAGAGATGGCCTGTATTGATGACGTTAGGGAGAGATGGCCTGTATTGATGACGTTAGGGAGAGATGGCCTGTATTGATGACGTTAGGGAGAGATGGCCTGTATTGATGACGTTAGGGAGAGATGGCCTGTATTGATGACGTTAGGGAGAGATGGCCTGTATTGATGACGTTAGGGAGAGATGGCCTGTATTGATGACGTTAGGGAGAGATGGCCTGTATTGATGACGTTAGGGAGAGATGGCCTGTATTGATGACGTTAGGGAGAGATGACCTGTATTGATGACGTTAGGGAGAGATGGCCTGTATTGATGATGTTAGGGAGACATGGCCTGTATTGATGATGGCCTGTATTGATGATGTTAGGGAGAGATGGCCTGTATTGATGATGTTAGGGAGAGATGGTCTGTATTGATGACGTTAGGGAGAGATGGCCTGTATTGATGACGTTAGGGAGAGATGGCCTGTATTGATGACATTAGGGAGAGATGGCCTGTATTGATGACGTTAGGGAGAGATGGCCTGTATTGATGACGTTAGGGAGAGATGGTCTGTATTGATGACGTTAGGGAGAGATGGCCTGTATTGATGACGTTAGGGAGAGATGGCCTGTATTGATGACGTTAGGGAGAGATGGCCTGTATTGATGACGTTAGGGAGAGATGGCCTGTATTGATGACGTTAGGGAGAGATGGCCTGTATTGATGACGTTAGGTAGAGATGGCCTGTATTGATGATGTTAGGGAGAGATGTCCTGTATTGATGATGGCCTGTATTGATGACGTTAGGGAGAGATGGCCTGTATTGATGACGTTAGGGAGAGATGGCCTGTATTGATGACGTTAGGGAGAGTTGGCCTGTATTGATGATGTTAGGGAGAGATGGCCTGTATTGATGACGTTAGGGAGAGATGGCCTGTATTGATGATGATAGGGAGAGATGGCCTGTATTGATGACGTTAGTGAGAGATGGCCTGTATTGATGATGTTAGGGAGAGATGGCCTGTATTGATGACGTTAGGGAGAGATGGCCTGTATTGATGACGTTAGGGAGAGATGGCCTGTATTGATGACGTTAGGGGGAGATGGCCTGTATTGATGATGTTAGGGAGAGATGGCCTGTATTGATGACGTTAGGGAGAGATGGCCTGTATTGATGACGTTAGGGAGAGATGGCCTGTATTGATGACGTTAGGGAGAGATGGCCTGTATTGATGACGTTAGGGAGAGATGGCCTGTATTGATGACGTTAGGGAGAGATGGCCTGTATTGATGACGTTAGGGAGAGATGGCCTGTATTGATGACGTTAGGGAGAGATGGCCTGTATTGATGACGTTAGGGAGAGATGGCCTGTATTGATGACGTTAGGGAGAGATGGCCTGTATTGATGACGTTAGGGAGAGATGGCCTGCATTGATGACGTTAGGGAGAGATGGCCTGTATTGATGACGTTAGGGAGACATGGCCTGTATTGATGACGTTAGGGAGAGATGGCCTGTATTGATGACGTTAGGGAGACATGGCCTGTATTGATGACGTTAGGGAGAGATGGCCTGTATTGATGACGTTAGGGAGACATGGCCTGTATTGATGACGTTAGGGAGAGATGGCCTGTATTGATGACGTTAGGGAGAGATGGCCTGTATTGATGACGTTAGGGAGAGATGGCCTGTATTGATGACGTTAGGGAGAGATGGCCTGTATTGATGACGTTAGGGAGAGATGGCCTGGGCCTCTGCTGTGCAGGTGGCAGCATACTCTCTACCTCTGTAATTGTATCACTCTTTATTGCGTTGATGCATTTCTTCATCGTGTGGTACGTCAGTTTAAAAACCACAGCCTTTTGCCATAATTACAACTAGAGGTCGGTGTTGTATTGTACATTTAGTTTCCTGTTCTGTTTTTTAACTGGAAGGTCTAGTCTTCATTAGAAGCGTCATGCTACATAAGGGATGTAGCTTAAAGGACAGATGACTTAGCTACAGGACTTAGGGTTGTGATGCTAGGCTATTTGCTCATTGACAATAATAAGCACAGCTCTGTTGCTATCAGTGTGATTGGAGCCCAGTCTGTGTCTTTGGTAGAAGTACGCTTGATTCTCTCCTGTAATGCTGTGGCCTAATGCTGTGGCCTAATGCTGTGTCCTAATGCTGCTGTGGCCTAATGCTGCTGTGGCCTAATGCTGCTGTGTCCTAATGCTGCTGTGGCCTAATGCTGCTGTGGCCTAATGCTGCTGTGGCCTAATGCTGCTGTGGCCTAATGCTGCTGTGGCCTAATGCTGCTGGGGCCTAATGCTGCTGGGGCCTAATGCTGCTGGGGCCTAATGCTGCTGGGGCCTAATGCTGCTGGGGCCTAATGCTGCTGGGGCCTAATGCTGCTGGGGCCTAATGCTGCTGGGGCCTAATGCTGCTGGGGCCTAATGCTGCTGGGGCCTAATGCTGCTGGGGCCTAATGCTGCTGGGGCCTACTGCTGCTGGGGCCTAATGCTGCTGGGGCCTAATGCTGCTGGGGCCTAATGCTGCTGGGGCCTAATGCTGCTGGGGCCTAATGCTGCTGGGGCCTAATGCTGCTGGGGCCTAATGCTGCTGGGGCCTAATGCTGCTGGGGCCTAATGCTGCTGGGGCCTACTGCTGCTGGGGCCTACTGCTGCTGGGGCCTACTGCTGCTGGGGCCTAATGCTGCTGGGGCCTACTCCTCCTATCACCATTCATACTTCAACATGACATTGAACTAATGCAGAGCAGTGTTGTATTTGAAAGATAAATGATTGATTTTTAAAACTGGGTAAATCAAGATATAGACTCGGTCTTCTTCACAGTACAGGTGAATGCATATTATTCAATAGAAGTGTGTCATGCATTAAGTTATTCAGCTGATTTTCATATACAGATAACAAACAAACCCTTCTGTTTAGGACTAGGCGGTATCTTCCTGCATTGTAAAGTGTTCTAGCCTGTCTGGACGGTTTAAACATCTCTACACCATTTCAAATCTACTTTCCACCTTCAGAAATGAGCCGAATCACATCGCACGGCACAAAGACGTCAGTTTCAACGTCTAGTTTGGATTTACTTTTGGTTGTGTGTTGTCAACTGACGTGAATTCAACGTGAAATAATAACACAAAAAAAAGTCATTTTAATTTAAAAGTTAGGCGGGGGGAAAAAATAAAAAATGATTTGATTACATTTTACAAATCCAATCAGTTTTCCATGTTGAGTCAACATCATCACATTCTATTTTGGGGGTTGAAATAACGTGGAAATTCTGATTTAACCAGTTTCGGCCCTTGCGGGATATTGGTAAAATGATTTGAACATATTGGACCATGCGTATAGCCTATGTGCAGTTGAAGTCGGAGGTTTACATACACTTAGGTTGGAGTCATTTTAACTCGTTTTTCAAACACTCCACAAATTTCTTGTTAACAAACAATAGTTTTGGCAACAAGTCATTTCTCCAACTATTGTTTACAGACAGATTATTTCACTTATAATTCACTGTATCATAATTCCAGTGGGTCAGAAGTTTACATACACTAAGTTGACTGCCTTTAAACAGCTTGGAAAATTCCAGAAAATGATGTCATGGCTTTAGAAGCTTCTGATAGGCTAATTGACATCATTTGAGTCAATTGGAGGTGTACCTGTGGATGGATTTCAAGGCCTACCTTCAAACTCAGTGCCTCTTTGCTTGACATCATGAGAAATCAAAATAAATCAGCCAAGACCTCAGAAAGAAATGGTGGACCTCCACAAGTCTGGTTCATCCTTTGGAGCAATTTCCAAACGCCTGAAGGTACCACGTTCATCTGTACAAACAGTAGTACACAAGTATAAACACCATGGGACCATGCAGCCGTCATACCGCTCAGGAAGGAGACGCGTTCTGTCTCCTAGAGATGAACGTACTTTGGTGCGAAAAGTGCAAATCAATCCCAGAACAACAGCAAAGGACCTTGTGAAGATGCTGGAGGAAACGGGTACAAAAGTATCTTTATCCTGTGGTGGTTAATTGCTGTATTACCAAATGAGGAGAGAGACAAACTTCACACACCAGTCAGAGTTATACTTAAACTACATCTTTAATAATTAAGAGCTTTGCAAAAACACTTGACTTTCAATGATGCGCCATTTCTAATGAACCATTGAAAAGTGACAACACAAAAGTACAAAGATCTTTTATAGCCAAGATACACCCCTCTCAACCAACATGACGAACCACAGATACATAGAATGGTCACAAGGTTAAGATTTGTATGAAAGGTATCTATAATACATAGCAGACAGTTATTACTGTGTCAACAGTTTTCATTGTATATATAGACCAGTGTCTGGTCCTCCGACTCCAAACTGGAACCGTCTCTCCCTGGTACGGTATAGCATAGAACCATTAACTCATGTTATCTGGAATGCTCTTTAGGTTTTATCACCCAAAGACATCGTAAATCTCCTCTGTCAGTGTTATCTCATAGAGGCCTCAGTAGAACACACACAATAGTTAACAGAATACTCTATTCGGTCGAATAAAACAACCATTATAATACAATACAAGCATTATAACATAATCTTGCAATTTTCCACGACAATCCACAGTAAAACGAGTCCTATATCGACATAACCTGAAAGGCCGCTCAGCAAGGAAGAAACCACTGCTCCAAAACCGCCATAAAAAAAAAGCCAGACTACGGTTTGCAACTGCACATGGGGACAAAGATTGTACTTTTTGGAGAAATGTCCTCTGGTCTGATGAAACAAAAATAGACCTGTTTGGCCATAATGACCATCGTTATGTTTGGAGGAAAAAGAGGGAGGCTTGCAAGCCCGAAGAACACCATCCCAACTGTGAAGCACGGGGTTGGCAGCAGCATGTTGTGGGGGTGCTTTGCTGCAGGAGGGACTGGTGCACTTCACAAAATAGATGGCATCATGAGGATGGAAAATTATGTGGATATATTGAAGCAACATCTCAAGACATCAATTCAGGAAATTAAAGCTTGGTCGCAAATAGGTCTTCCAAATGGACAATGACCCCAAGCATACTTCCAAAGTTGTGGCAAAATGGCTTAAGGTTAACAAAGTCAAGGTATTGGAGTGGCCATCACAAAGCCCTGACCTCAATCCCATAGAAAATTTGTGGGCAGAACTGAAAAAGCGTGTGCGAGCAAGGAGGCCTACAAACCTGACTCAGTTACACTAGCTCTGTCAGGAGGAATGGGCCAAAATTCACCCAACTTATTGTGGGAAGCTTGTGGAAGGCTACCCAAAACTCTTGACCCAAGTTAAACAATTTAAAGGCAATGCTACCAAATACTAATTGAGTGTATGTAAACTTCTGACCCACTGGGAATGTGATGAAAGAAATAAAAGCTGAAATAAATCATTCTCTCTACTATTATTCTGACATTTTACATTCTTAAAATAGAGTGGTGATCCTAACTGACCTAAAACAGGGAATTTTTACTAGGATTAAGTGTCAGGAATTGTAGAAAAACGGCTAAGGTGTATGTAAACTTCCGACTTCAGCTGTATATGGTCCATACCTGCTGTTCAGTCCCTGAAACGAACTGTATGGTTCCTCTGTCTGTCCCAGGTCCCAGCCCGCTGTGGCATGACAGTCAGAGACTCTCTGAAGAAGGCTTTAATGATGAGGGGACTAATCCCTGAGTGCTGTGCTGTCTACAGGATACAGGATGGGTAAGACACACACACACACACACACACACACACACACACACACACACACACACACACACACACACACACACACACACACGTATACCTTGGCCAAAAGATAAAATCTTCACATTCTGTCAATTGATGCTCCTGCCCAACTTTATAATAGTTTCAGCACAGCACACGGTGAGAGGGCAATGTGCAGTACACACAGTGAGAGGGCAATGTACAGTACACACGGTGAGAGGGCAATGTACAGTACACACAGTGAGGGGGCAATGTACAGTACACACAGTGAGAGGGCAATGTACAGTACACACAGTGAGAGGGCAATGTACAGTACACAGTGAGAGGGCAATGTACAGTACACACGGTGAGAGGGCAATGTACAGTACACAGTGAGAGGGCAATGTACAGTACACACAGTGAGGGGGCAATGTACAGCACACACAGTGAGGGGGCAATGTACAGCACACACAGTGAGAGGGCAATGTACAGTACACACAGTGAGAGGGCAATGTACAGTACACACAGTGAGAGGGCAATGTACAGTACACACAGTGAGAGGGCAATGTGCAGTACACACAGTGAGAGGGCAATGTGCAGTACACACAGTGAGAGGGCAATGTGCAGTACACACGGTGAGAGGGCAATGTACAGTACACACGGTGAGAGGGCAATGTACAGTACACACGGTGAGAGGGCAATGTACAGTACACGGTGAGAGGGCAATGTGCAGTACACACAGTGAGAGGGCAATGTGCAGTACACACAGTGAGAGGGCAATGTGCAGTACACACAGTGAGAGGGCAATGTGCAGTACACACAGTGAGAGGGCAATGTACAGTACACACGGTGAGAGGGCAATGTACAGTACACACGGTGAGAGGGCAATGTACAGTACACACGGTGAGAGGGCAATGTGCAGTACACACGGTGAGAGGGCAATGTGCAGTACACACAGTGAGAGGGCAATGTGCAGTACACACAGTGAGAGGGCAATGTACAGTACACACAGTGAGAGGGCAATGTACAGTACACACGGTGAGAGGGCAATGTACAGTACACACAGTGGAGACCAGTGAGAGGGCAATGTGCAGTACACACGGTGAGAGGGCAATGTACAGTACACACAGTGGAGACCAGTGAGAGGGCAATGTGCAGTACACACGGTGAGAGGGCAATGTACAGTACACACAGTGAGAGGGCAATGTGCAGTACACACAGTGAGAGGGCAATGTACAGTACACACGGTGAGGGGGCAATGTGCAGTACACACAGTGAGAGGGCAATGTGCAGTACACACGGTGAGAGGGCAATGTGCAGTACACACGGTGAGAGGGCAATGTGCAGTACACACAGTGAGAGGGCAATGTGCAGTACACACAGTGAGAGGGCAATGTGCAGTACACACAGTGAGAGGGAAATGTGCAGTACACACAGTGAGAGGGCAATGTGCAGTACACACAGTGAGAGGGCAATGTGCAGTACACACAGTGAGAGGGCAATGTGCAGTACACACAGTGAGAGGGCAATGTACAGTTCACACGGTGAGAGGGCAATGTGCAGTACACACGGTGAGAGGGCAATGTACAGTACACACGGTGAGAGGGCAATGTACAGTACACACAGTGAGAGGGCAATGTACAGTACACACGGTGAGGGGGCAATGTACAGTACACACGGTGAGGGGGCAATGTACAGTACACACTGAGGGGGCAATGTACAGTTCACACAGTGAGAGGGCAATGTACAGTAACACACAGTGAGAGGGCAATGTACAGTACACACAGTGAGAGGGCAATGTACAGTACACACAGTGAGGGGGCAATGTACAGTACACACAGTGAGAGGGCAATGTGCAGTACACACAGTGAGAGGGCAATGTGCAGTACACACAGTGAGAGGGCAATGTGCAGTACACACAGTGAGAGGGCAATGTACAGTACACACAGTGAGAGGGCAATGTACAGTACACATGGTGAGAGGGCAATGTACAGTACACACAGTGGAGACCAGTGAGAGGGCAATGTGCAGTACACACGGTGAGAGGGCAATGTACAGTACACACAGTGGAGACCAGTGAGAGGGCAATGTGCAGTACACACGGTGAGAGGGCAATGTACAGTACACACAGTGAGAGGGCAATGTGCAGTACACACAGTGAGAGGGCAATGTACAGTACACACGGTGAGGGGGCAATGTGCAGTACACACAGTGAGAGGGCAATGTGCAGTACACACGGTGAGAGGGCAATGTGCAGTACACACGGTGAGAGGGCAATGTGCAGTACACACAGTGAGAGGGCAATGTACAGTACACACAGTGAGAGGGCAATGTGCAGTACACACAGTGAGAGGGAAATGTGCAGTACACACAGTGAGAGGGCAATGTGCAGTACACACAGTGAGAGGGCAATGTGCAGTACACACAGTGAGAGGGCAATGTGCAGTACACACAGTGAGAGGGCAATGTACAGTTCACACGGTGAGAGGGCAATGTGCAGTACACACGGTGAGAGGGCAATGTGCAGTACACACGGTGAGAGGGCAATGTACAGTACACACGGTGAGAGGGCAATGTACAGTACACACAGTGAGAGGGCAATGTACAGTACACACGGTGAGAGGGCAATGTACAGTACACACGGTGAGGGGGCAATGTACAGTACACACGGTGAGGGGGCAATGTACAGTACACACTGAGGGGGCAATGTACAGTTCACACAGTGAGAGGGCAATGTACAGTAACACACAGTGAGAGGGCAATGTACAGTACACACAGTGAGAGGGCAATGTGCAGTACACACAGTGAGGGGGCAATGTACAGTACACACAGTGAGAGGGCAATGTGCAGTACACACAGTGAGAGGGCAATGTACAGTACACACGGTGAGAGGGAAATGTGCAGTACACAAAGTGAGAGGGCAATGTACAGTACACACAGTGGAGACCAGTGAGAGGGCAATGTACAGTACACACGGTGAGAGGGCAATGTACAGTACACACGGTGAGAGGGCAATGTACAGTACACAGTGAGAGGGCAATGTACAGTACACACAGTGGAGACCAGTGAGAGGGCAATGTGCAGTACACACAGTGAGAGGGCAATGTGCAGTACACACAGTGAGAGGGCAATGTGCAGTACACACGGTGAGAGGGCAATGTACAGTACACACGGTGAGAGGGCAATGTACAGTACACACGGTGAGAGGGCAATGTACAGTACACAGTGAGAGGGCAATGTGCAGTACACACAGTGAGAGGGCAATGTGCAGTACACACAGTGAGAGGGCAATGTGCAGTACACACAGTGAGAGGGCAATGTGCAGTACACACAGTGAGAGGGCAATGTACAGTACACACGGTGAGAGGGTAATGTACAGTACACACGGTGAGAGGGCAATGTACAGTACACACGGTGAGAGGGCAATGTACAGTACACACGGTGAGAGGGCAATGTGCAGTACACACAGTGAGAGGGCAATGTGCAGTACACACAGTGAGAGGGCAATGTACAGTACACACAGTGAGAGGGCAATGTACAGTACACACAGTGAGAGGGCAATGTACAGTACACACGGTGAGAGGGCAATGTACAGTACACACAGTGGAGACCAGTGAGAGGGCAATGTGCAGTACACACGGTGAGAGGGCAATGTACAGTACACACAGTGGAGACCAGTGAGAGGGCAATGTGCAGTACACACGGTGAGAGGGCAATGTACAGTACACACAGTGAGAGGGCAATGTGCAGTACACACAGTGAGAGGGCAATGTACAGTACACACGGTGAGGGGGCAATGTGCAGTACACACAGTGAGAGGGCAATGTGCAGTACACACAGTGAGGGGGCAATGTACAGTACACACAGTGAGAGGGCAATGTGCAGTACACACAGTGAGAGGGCAATGTACAGTACACACGGTGAGAGGGAAATGTGCAGTACACACAGTGAGAGGGCAATGTACAGTACACACAGTGGAGACCAGTGAGAGGGCAATGTACAGTACACACGGTGAGAGGGCAATGTACAGTACACACGGTGAGAGGGCAATGTACAGTACACAGTGAGAGGGCAATGTACAGTACACACAGTGGAGACCAGTGAGAGGGCAATGTGCAGTACACACAGTGGAGACCAGTGAGAGGGCAATGTACAGTACACACAGTGAGAGGGCAATGTACAGTTCACACAGTGAGAGGGCAATGTACAGTTCACACAGTGAGAGGGCAATGTACAGTACACACAGTGAGAGGGCAATGTACAGTACACACAGTGAGAGGGCAATGTACAGTACACACTCGCACAATTCAGTTTATTTTATTGTACTCTGTTGAACAAGGTAAATCATTGAGAACACATTCTCTTTTACAACAACGACAACCCACGTGTGTACTAAACTCAACCACGACCCAGTGAACTCTGCTTCCTGTCACCTGTCTCAGAGAGAAGAAGCCTCTTGGCTGGGACACGGACATCTCCTGGCTGACAGGGGAGGAGCTACACGTGGAAGTGCTGGAGAACGTTCCTCTGACCACACACAACTTTGTGAGTACGACTGGAACTAGAATTTCATATGACTGGGCAGGGGTGCAGCTATGGGTGGGCTTGGGAGGGCATGGGCCCACCCACTTGGCAGCTAGGCCCACCCACTTGGGAGTCAGGCCCAGCCAATCAGGTATGAGTTTTTTCCTGCAAAAGGGCTTTATTACAAACAAAAATACCCCTCTGGCTTATGGTAGAGAAATGAACATTACATTCTCTGGCAACAGCTCTGGTGGACAATCCTGCAGTTAGAATGCCAATTGCACATTCCTTCAAAACTTGAGACATCTGTGGTATTGTGTTGTTGTGACAAAACTGCAATTTCTTTAAGTGGCCTTTTATTGTCCCCAGCACAAGGTGCACCTGTGTAATGATCATGCTGTTTTTTCAGCTTCTTGATATGCCACACCTGTCAGGTGGATGGATTGTATCGGCAAAGGAGAAATGCTCACTAACAGGGATGTAAACAGATTTTTGCACAACATGTTGAAAGAAATAAGCTTTTTGTACGTATGGAACATTTCTGGGATTATTTATTTCAGCTCATGAAACATGGGACCAACACTTTTTTTTTTTTTATGTTGCGTTTTTATATTTTTGTTCCGTGTAGAACTATGGAACTAGACTTCTGGAACCAGCTGGGACTGGGATGTTACTGGGAAAAGCAACTAGAAAGACTTTAACTAGGAGGACGAACTGTCCAGAACAGTGCAAGGTTCAGTCCATTGTTGAGTTGACCCTCGTGTTTGTTTCTGGCCGTGCATGTAGACCGGGAAAATAAACTATTTGTTAGATCAGAGCAAGTTCATTCACTGAAGGAAAGAACAACTATATACCTCCGATGTCCTCAATGATTGGAACACCTGCATTCACAATGGCACGTGCATATACTGTATGTTAGACAAGAACAGAAACACAGAGGTAGAAAGAGGGCTCCTAGATGGAAAAGATCTTGTTTTAGCCTGGGACATCACCTTTTGAGGGCTTCCACTGTTTTTTAAAATTTGTATTAGTCAACTGGGTTTGCAAATGCAATGGGTTGGATTCCCATATGATCGGAGCATTGTCTTCTTCAAATTGGATGGTCTTTTTGGTTTTGTAAATGTCTTTTTTAAGCTATAGCACTGCCATCTAGTGGCCACAATTACATTTTATGACAAGATTTGGTTCAGGTGTCCAGCAGGTGGCGGTAAATAATCAATGTTAGCTTTACACTTTTTGTTTCAAACACAATAGAATAAGAACATGGACTACTTAAAAATGGAGATGGCACATATACAAAAGTGAGTCGTCTTTCTATCTCCATGGATGGGACAGAAGGTACAACTCCCTGACGTTTCCTACTCTATTTTCTAACTGTCTCTCTCTGTTTCTGTCCGTTCCCCAGGTGAGGAAGACCTTTTTTACGTTGGCCTTCTGCGATTTTTGCCGGAAGCTTCTGTTCCAGGGGTTCCGATGTCAGACGTGTGGCTATAAGTTCCACCAACGTTGCAGCACAGAGGTGCCGCTCATGTGTGTCAACTACGACCAGCTAGAGTGAGTTATCGATCAAATTAATCAATTCAACTCATTGAGGAAAGGTGGACGGGATGGGCAGTTTTAACTTGATGTGTCATTTAATTCTGTTGTTTTTTTCCTTGTTTGAGACTGAAGTTAACTTGGGTCTCTATCAGTTCTAACCTGTATGTTGGCTCTCTACCAGGTCTAACCTGTATGTTGGGGCTCTCTACCAGGTCTAACCTGTATGTTGGGGCTCTCTACCAGGTCTAACCTGTATGTTGGGGCTCTACCAGGTCTAACCTGTATGTTGGCTCTCTACCAGGTCTAACCTGTATGTTGGGGCTCTCTACCAGTTCTAACCTGTATGTTGGGGCTCTCTACCAGTTCTAACCTGTATGTTGGGGCTCTCTACCAGGTCTAACCTGTATGTTGGCTCTCTACCAGGTCTAACCTGTATGTTGGGGCTCTCTACCAGTTCTAACCTGTATGTTGGCTCTCTACCAGGTCTAACCTGTATGTTGGCTCTCTACCAGGTCTAACCTGTATGTTGGGGCTCTCTACCAGTTCTAACCTGTATGTTGGGGCTCTCTACCAGGTCTAACCTGTATGTTGGGGCTCTCTACCAGGTCTAACCTGTATGTTGGCTCTCTACCAGGTCTAACCTGTATGTTGGGGCTCTCTACCAGTTCTAACCTGTATGTTGGGGCTCTCTACCAGTTCTAACCTGTATGTTGGGGCTCTCTACCAGGTCTAACCTGTATGTTGGCTCTCTACCAGGTCTAACCTGTATGTTGGGGCTCTCTACCAGTTCTAACCTGTATGTTGGGTCTCTACCAGGTCTAACCTGTATGTTGGGGCTCTCTACCAGTTCTAACCTGTATGTTGGGGCTCTCTACCAGGTCTAACCTGTATGTTGGGGCTCTCTACCAGTTCTAACCTGTATGTTGGGGCTCTCTACCAGTTCTAACCTGTATGTTGGGGGGCTCTACCAGTTCTAACCTGTATGTTGGGGGGCTCTACCAGTTCTAACCTGTATGTTGGGGGGCTCTACCAGGTCTAACCTGTATGTTGGGGCTCTCTACCAGGTCTAACCTGTATGTTGGGGCTCTCTACCAGGTCTAACCTGTATGTTGGGGCTCTCTACCAGGTCTAACCTGTATGTTGGGGCTCTCTACCAGGTCTAACCTGTATGTTGGGGCTCTCTACCAGTTCTAACCTGTATGTTGGGGCTCTCTACCAGGTCTAACCTGTATGTTGGCTCTCTACCAGGTCTAACCTGTAGGTTGGGGCTCTCTACCAGGTCTAACCTGTATGTTGGGGCTCTCTACCAGGTCTAACCTGTATGTTGGGTCTCTACCAGTTCTAACCTGTATGTTGGCTCTCTGCTGCAGTTTGTTGCTGGTGTCGAAGTTCTTTGAGCACCACCCCATCACCCAGGAGGAGGTGTCATCAGAGGGCACCACCCCCGTGTCCGAGGTCTACCCTTCACTGCCTCCGTCCGACTCCACCGGGTGAGTCTCACAGCTGTCCTGATCCCATTCTCACCTCAGCACAGTTGAAGGAAAAGAAGACGAGGAGAGGAAGCCATTTTTTAAGACTACTGAAACAGACAGACTTGATCGTCTTGTGTCTCCTCGCTAGATTCAATGTAGACTGGAATCTCTGCTAATGCTGTGCCATATGTCCCCAGTGAGATGACCCACCCTGTTCCTCCCCTCTTAACCTCTCTCTGAACCCCAGGTCCCTGTCCAAGTCCATCTCCCCAGAGTTTCAACCCCATCCTCCCTGACCTCTCTCTCTCTGACCCCCAGGTCCCTGTCCATCTCCATCTCCACCCCCCCAGAGTTTCAACCCCCATCCTCCCTGACCTCTGACCTCTGTCTCTGACCCCCAGGTCCCTGTCCATCTCCATCCCCCCCAGAGTTTCAACCCCCATCCTCCCTGACCTCTCTCTCTGACCCCCAGGTCCCTGTCCATCCCCATCCTCCCTGACCTCTGTCTCGCTGACCCCCAGGTCCCTGTCCATCTCCATCCCCCCAGAGTTTCAACCCCCATCCTCCCTGACCTCTCTCTCTGACCCCCAGGTCCCTGTCCATCTCCACCCCCCACCAGAGTTTCAACCCCCATCCTCCCTGACCTCTCTCTCTCTGACCCCCAGGTCCCTGTCCATCTCCACCCCCCACCAGAGTTTCAACCCCCATCCTCCCTGACCTCTGTCTCGCTGACCCCCAGGTCCCTGTCCATCTCCATCCCCCCAGAGTTTCAACCCCCATCCTCCCTGACCTCTCTCTCTGACCCCCAGGTCCATCTCCATCTCCACCCCCCCACCAGAGTTTCAACCCCCATCCTCCCTGACCTCTCTCTCTCTGACCCCCAGGTCCCTGTCCATCTCCACCCCCCCCCCCAGAGTTTCAACCCCTATCATCCCTGACCGCTGACCTCTGACCTCTGTCTCTCTGACCCCCAGGTCCCTGTGCCACACCAGCGTGTCTCCGTCCAAGTCCATCCCTATCCCCCAGAATTTCAGGCCCGGAGAAGAGGACCACAGGAACCAGTTTGGACAGAGAGACCGCTCGTCCTCCGCTCCCAACGTCCACATCAACACCATCGAACCCGTCAACATAGACGTGAGTCCAACATCTCCTTTTGTCTGTGTGTCTGAGAGCTCAGACACTTCCCCCTGCTGGAGACAAGTAGTACTGCTAATGTACAAAGTGTATGTGCCAGCACTAGTTAAAGGGGGTGCTCATCTGGGTCAAGTCGTGTACTGTAGTTCTTGGCCAAATACCACATAGTAATCATACTTGTATTTATTTAACCTTTTATTTGAACTAGGCAAGTCAGTTGAGAACATGTTCTTATTTACAATGACGGCCTACCACCGGCTAAACCTGGACGAGGCTGGGCCGATTGTGCGCCGCCCCTATGGGACTCCCAATCACGGACGGTTGTGATACAGCCTGGAATCGAACCAGGGTGTCTGTAGTGTAAATGTAACTGGACTGTGTGTTTACAGTAGGACCTGTCATCATTCACTATGAACTGGACTGTGTGTTTACAGTAGGGCCTGTCATCATTCACTATGAACTAGACTGTGTGTTTACAGTAGGGCCTGTCATCATTCACTTTGAACTGGACTGTGTTTACAGACAGTAGGACCTGTCATCATTCACTATGAACTGGACTGTGTGTTGACAGGAAGTAGGACCTGTCATCATTCACTATGAACTGGACTGTGTGTTGACAGGAAGTAGGACCTGTCATCATTCACTATGAACTGGACTGTGTGTTGACAGGAAGTAGGACCTGTCATCATTCACTATGAACTGGACTGTGTTTACAGGAAGTAGGTCCTGTCATCATTCACTATGAACTGGACTGTGTGTTTACAGTAGGACCTGTCATCATTCACTATGAACTGGACTGTGTTTACAGACAGTAGGACCTGTCATCATTCACTATGAACTGGACTGTGTGTTTACAGTAGGACCTGTCATCATTCACTATGAACTGGACTGTGTGTTTACAGGCAGTAGGACCTGTCATCATTCACTATGAACTGAACTGTGTGTTAACAGGCAGTAGGACCTGTCATCATTCACTATGAACTGGAAGTAGCAACAGAGTGACTTTAGAGCAATAGAACACATTCACCAAAAGCCACAAAATTCACTTGAATGGATTTCTGCAAATATTTCTTACATTTGGGAACTTTACAGTCCTGTTGATCAAACAACCATGAAAAGGCAGTGTCTCTCTCCTTCAGTTATACACATCATCAACAGCTAATGCTAGCCAGAGAAAGATGCGCTGACATCTACCAAGGTGACATTAAATAAACCCTCTGAAACTTTTTCACCTAATTTGGCTGTCAAAATTGCACTGGTAAACGATGGAGGAATTGTAGCCTCCTCGTCTTTCTGCAGTTTGCCTGCCAACAATGCATGCTGGTCCCAGCCAAGCACACAAGCCAACTGTCAAATGTTGGCTACCTTGCTAGCTAGCTACTTCCAGACACACATTAGTAACACCTTACTCTGACAACCTGACTCCTCCTAGCAGAGCCGTTTACATGCTATCTAGACCGCTCTAGCAGAGCTGTTTACATGCTATCTAGAGCGCTCTAGCAGAGCTGTTTACATGCTATCTAGAGCGCTCTAGCAGAGCTGTTTACATGCTATCTAGAGCGCTCTAGCAGAGCTGTTTACATGTTATCTAGAGCGCTCTAGCAGAGCCGTTTACACGCTATCTAGAGCGCTCTAGCAGAGCCGTTTACACGCTATCTGGAGCGCTCTAGCAGAGCTGTTTACATGCTATCTGGAGCGCTCTAGCAGAGCCGTTTACACGCTATCTGGAGCGCTCTAGCGGAGCCGTTTACACGCTATCTGGAGCGCTCTAGCGGAGCCGTTTACATGCTATCTGGAGCGCTCTAGCGGAGCCGTTTACATGCTATCTGGAGCGCTCTAGCAGAGCCGTTTACACGCTATCTGGAGCGCTCTAGCGGAGCCGTTTACATGCTATCTGGAGCGCTCTAGCAGAGCCGTTTACACGCTATCTGGAGCGCTCTAGCAGAGCTGTTTACATGCTATCTAGAGCGTTCTAGCAGAGCCGTTTACACGCTATCTGGAGCGCTCTAGCAGAGCCGTTTACACGCTATCTGGAGCGCTCTAGCAGAGCCGTTTACATGCTATCTAGAGCGTTCTTGACTAACTATTACTTTGCCTACGTTTACTGACCCCGGTCATATTCAGTTATTCTTCGTTCTGAATTTACGAATGCGAGAGATATGCTAACTGTTTAAGCCGTTCTAGTTCTTGCTAGCTTTTACCCAATGACACCTGCATCTCTAGCTGTGTGTAGCCACCGAAAAAAAAAACAAGATGGCGGAAAAGTCAGTCACTCACCCACTTCTCCAGTGACACGACATCCTCCTAGCAGCTAGCTCGCTAGCTAATGTTAGGCTCCGTGTTTTTAGCTTGCTACATAAATAGATACGCTAGGCCTATTAGCCACGTTATTGCTGACTTGTGATCATTAGGCCTTGCTAGTTTGATTATATTATCATTCCCAGCCTTAGTTACATTCCTCCCTTTTTTTTGTCCAAAATATTGAGCCATTGAAACAGAAACAGTGCATTCCAAATGGTACCAGGTCCACTGTGATTTACAACATGATAGCAATATTTTTTTGGACCACCAAGAAATCTATTGGTTTATTATATAAATCATGCATTGAACTACATCCATCTGTTCTGCCATCAATGCCTTTAGTGTACGTCATAACATTTTGAGTCAAATATAACCTGTTTTTAAAACCTCTATAAAAAAAAAAGTTGGTTTTGTAAGCATAAACTGGGAATTTTTTATATTTTTTTGACTAATATGATTTGTCTCTTTTTCATATCTGAAAAGTAGTTAAAACGCTGTCAGTTCCACTGTTATACCAGTTACCAAGATATAACCCAGCCTGTAGCGTTTGTCTGGAATCTAGATGCCCAGCTGTCTTCATAGTATTGTGATTCTCTGTTATTTCCTCTCTCTCTCTTTCAGGACTTGATTCGAGACCAAGGTTTACAGAGGTCAGAAGGAGGTAAGGAAGTTATCATCATCAGTAATTCAATCAACAAGTCCCCGTCCCCGTCCCCCACATCCTGCATCTGTGTTCTCTTTCTCTCTTGTTTTACAAGGCCCTTGAAGCTCATTTTGTCCAGTCAGAATTCTATTTCTACAAGTCTTGTTGATGCATATTCAGAATATTTGTCCTTAGACTGTAAAACAATGGCTCTGTCCCTTTAAGGAGACTTCCCCTTTAAGAGAGCCATCTACCTTTTTTTATTCCCCTAACATTCTCTGATTTCCACTGCCCGTCCATGCTCCCTCTGAAAGAGTGTAGACTACTTACTATGGTGCCAGTCTCAAATTGTACCCTATTCCCTATCTAGTGCACTACTTTTGGCCGGTGATAATGTGTGGGAAAAAATCTCCAACTTTCTACTGGTCCATGGAGCCAGATTCATGCATTCTCCTCATTGGCACTCATTGGTCTCTGGCCAAAAGTAGAGCACATTACAGTGACTAGGCGTCCATTTTGGATCGGGCCTACAGTAGGTACAAAAGAGAAGTAGGGTCAGGTGGGCCCAGTAGCTGGTCTTCAGGGCCAGTGATCCTGCTGTGTCTCTCTCTTCCCCCCCTTGCAGCCCCCCCCTTGCAGACCCACCCACCCGCCCGCTGCTTGAGGAAGCACCGAACACGGACCTCAAGCCCCCTCCTATACTCCTACCCCAATGACATAGTCTTTGATTTTGAGTCCGAGCCTGTGTACCGAGGTAGCTAGGCTTCTGTGGTGTGCCTCTGTGTGTGTATTGTGGTGTGTGTGTATTGTGGCGTGTGTGTATTGTGGCGTGTGTGTGTGTGTGTGTGTGTGTGTGTCCTCACCTGTGTTTTGCCCCTCCCACTGTCCATCTGTGTTTCACTCTTCACCCTCTTTCCTTACGTTTTTTCTCACTACCATGATCCTTCACACTGTCACTACCCACCGTCCCGTCCCCCCGTCCCCCCCCTGCTTCCAAAACTCTCATATGGGAGCGTTTTTCTGTTCAGGGCCTGTGTCCACAAAGCATCTCTGAGTAGGACTGCGGATCTAGGATCTGTCCATATAGTCTCATTGATTATGATCTAGAAGGGAAAACAGATCCTACTCTGAGATCCTTTGGATCCAGGCTCTGATCAGGGAAAAGGAAAGTACAGTGTAGATGTATAGAACATTTTTAGAAACGTCCTCAGAACTGACATACCACTTGACAGTGGAATGTATTGGCTGACTGTAGTTGACGGTGTAATGTATTCATTGGCTGACTGTAGTTGACGGTGTAATGTATTCATTGGCTCACTGTAGTTGACGGTGTAATGTATTGGCTGACTGTAGTTGACGGTGTAGTGTATTGGCTGACTGTAGTTGATGGTGTAGTGTAGTCATTGGCTGACTGTAGTTGATGGTGTAGTGTAGTCATTGGCTGACTGTAGTTGATGGTGTAGTGTAGTCATTGGCTGACTGTAGTTGACGGTGTAATGTATTCATTGGCTGGCTGTAGTTGACGGTGTAGTGTAGTCATTGGCTGGCTGTAGTTGACGGTGTAGTGTAGTCATTGGCTGACTGTAGTTGACGGTGTAGTGTAGTCATTGGCTGACTGTAGTTGACGGTGTAGTGTAGTCATTGGCTGGCTGTAGTTGACGGTGTAGTGTAGTCATTGGCTGACTGTAGTTGACGGTGTAGTGTAGTCATTGGCTGACTGTAGTTGACGGTGTAGTGTAGTCATTGGCTGGCTGTAGTTGACGGTGTAGTGTAGTCATTGGCTGACTGTAGTTGACGGTGTAGTGTAGTCATTGGCTGGCTGTAGTTGACGGTGTAGTGTAGTCATTGGCTGACTGTAGTTGACGGTGTAGTGTATTGGCTGACTGTAGTTGACGGTGTAGTGTAGTCATTGGCTGACTAGTTGACGGTGTAATGTATTGGCTGACTGTAGTTGACGGTGTAGTGTAGTCATTGGCTGACTAGTTGACGGTGTAATGTATTGGCTGACTGTAGTTGACGGTGTAATGTATTGGCTGACTGTAGTTGACGGTGTAGTGTAGTCATTGGCTGACTGTAGTTGACGGTGTAATGTATTGGCTGACTGTAGTTGACGGTGTAATGTAGTCATTGGCTGACTGTAGTTGACGGTGTAGTGTAGTCATTGGCTGACTGTAGTTGACGGTGTAGTGTATTGGCTGACTGTAGTTGACGGTGTAGTGTAGTCATTGGCTGACTAGTTGACGGTGTAATGTATTGGCTGACTGTAGTTGACGGTGTAGTGTAGTCATTGGCTGACTAGTTGACGGTGTAATGTATTGGCTGACTGTAGTTGACGGTGTAATGTATTGGCTGACTGTAGTTGACGGTGTAGTGTAGTCATTGGCTGACTGTAGTTGACGGTGTAGTGTAGTCATTGGCTGACTGTAGTTGACGGTGTAGTGTAGTCATTGGCTGACTGTAGTTGACGGTGTAGTGTAGTCATTGGCTGGCTGTAGTTGACGGTGTAGTGTAGTCATTGGCTGACTGTAGTTGACGGTGTAGTGTAGTCATTGGCTGGCTGTAGTTGACGGTGTAGTGTAGTCATTGGCTGACTGTAGTTGACGGTGTAGTGTATTGGCTGACTGTAGTTGACGGTGTAGTGTAGTCATTGGCTGACTAGTTGACGGTGTAATGTATTGGCTGACTGTAGTTGACGGTGTAGTGTAGTCATTGGCTGACTAGTTGACGGTGTAATGTATTGGCTGACTGTAGTTGACGGTGTAATGTATTGGCTGACTGTAGTTGACGGTGTAGTGTAGTCATTGGCTGACTGTAGTTGACGGTGTAATGTATTGGCTGACTGTAGTTGACGGTGTAATGTAGTCATTGGCTGACTGTAGTTGACGGTGTAGTGTAGTCATTGGCTGACTGTAGTTGACGGTGTAGTGTATTCCCTACCTTCCAGTGTGAGTATGTTTTTGTCTTTTTAATGTCATGTTGGAAGCCTCATTGAGACGTATTGGTTATAAAGTAGAGGATGCAGTTAAAGTACTACATTACCCAGAGTTCCCTACTGCACCAGGCACCACACCACCCTATCCCAGCAACACCCTCTCCTTCACACACTGGTGACACTGATGGTTTCCTCTGAACTGATGGCTTCTACGGTTGTGGCTAGATGGAGAATTTGACGTGGCCCGTTGGGGAGAATTTGACGTGGCCCGTTGGGCAGAATTTGACGTGGCCCGTAGGGCAGAATTTGACGTGGCCCGTTGGGCAGAATTTGACGTGGCCCGTTGGGCAGAATTTGACGTGGCCCGTTGGGCAGAATTTGACGTGGCCCGTTGGGGAGAATTTGACGTGGCCCGTTGGGGAGAATTTGACGTGGCCCGTTGGGGAGAATTTGACGTGGCCCGTTGGGGAGAATTTGACGTGGCCCGTTGGGGAGAATTTGACAGGTTAGGAGAAGAGTGCTGTGCTCTAGCCACAAGAGTAGAAGTCATCAGTTCTGTTAACATCAGTACCACCTCCCACCTCCCACACCCCCCCCCCCCCCCTACCTCCAACACCCCCAGGACACAACACTGACTCCCCTCAACCCTCCTGTTCTCTGAAACCCACTCTATGGCCCAATCCCAAACTGACCCCTATGCCCTCTATGGCCCAATCCCAAACTGACCCCTACGCCCTCTATGGCCCAATCCCAAACTGACCCCTACGCCCTCTATGGCCTAATCCCAAACTGACCCCTACGCCCTCTATGGCCCAATCCCAAACTGACCCCTAGACCCTACGCCCTCTATGGCCCAATCCCAAACTGACCCCTATGCCCTCTATGGCCCAATCCCAAACTGACCCCTACGCCCTCTATGGCCCAATCCCAAACTGACCCCTACGCCCTCTATGGCCTAATCCCAAACTGACCCCTACGCCCTCTATGGCCCAATCCCAAACTGACCCCTAGACCCTACGCCCTCTATGGCCCAATCCCAAACTGACCCCTAGACCCTACGCCCTCTATGGCCCAATCCCAAACTCACCCCTCGACCCTACGCCCTCTATGGCCCAATCCCAAACTGACCCCTAGACCCTACGCCCTCTATGGCCCAATCCCAAACTGACCCTTAGACCCTACGCCCTCTATGGCCCAATCCCAAACTGACCCCTAGACCCTACGCCCTCTATGGCCCAATCCCAAACTGACCCCTAGACCCTACGCCCTCTATGGCCCAATCCCAAACTGACCCCTAGACCCTACGCCCTCTATGGCCCAATCCCAAACTGACCCTTAGACCCTACGCCCTCTATGGCCCAATCCCAAACTGACCCC
This sequence comes from Salmo trutta, assembly GCF_901001165.1. Lineage (NCBI taxonomy): Eukaryota > Metazoa > Chordata > Actinopteri > Salmoniformes > Salmonidae > Salmo > Salmo trutta. The sequence goes on from NW_021822677.1 coordinate 413,998, forward strand.
TAGACCCTACGCCCTCTATGGCCCAATCCCAAACTGACCCTTAGACCCTACGCCCTCTATGGCCCAATCCCAAACTGACCCCTAGACCCTACGCCCTCTATGGCCCAATCCCAAACTGACCCTTAGACCCTACGCCCTCTATGGCCCAATCCCAAACTGACCCCTAGACCCTACGCCCTCTATGGCCCAATCCCAAACTGACCCCTAGCCCTACGCCAAGGATCCCCAATTTACATTCAGCAGTGGCTCCAATTTGTTTACACTAATTTTCTGATGATTTTACAGTCTCTTCTCTAATTTAATTTAAACATTATTAATAAAATATATTCAATATTTTTGATCTGAACATTTTGGGGGCCAAATAAAATCGCTCACAGGCCGCCCATTGGGGAACCCTGCCCTATGGTTGACCCCTAGACCCTATGGTTGACCCCTAGACCCTATGGTTGACCCCTAGACCCTATGGTTGACCCCTAGACCCATTTCATAGGGTCTAGGGGTCGATCCTAGGGCATAGGGTCTAGGGGTCAGTTTGGGACTGGACATATCCCTTCTCTTGTCACTCAATCCCTGTCTTCTTCCTCCTCCTACCGCCTTCTGTTCGCCCTCCGTTTCTTCTCATCCTCATCTTCTGTTTTGTTTTCCTCCTCCACCCTCCCCTCCCTCCCTAACCCCCTCCCTCCCTCTCCTGCTTCCAATTAGGGTCGACTGCAGGGCTGTCGGCCACGCCTCCGGCCTCGCTGCCTGGCTCATTGACCAATGTGAAGGCTCCTCAGAAGTCTCCGTGTCCACAGAGAGAGAGGAAGTCATCGTCCTCGTCTGACGACCGCAATAAGATGGTGAGACGCGACCGCTACCAAACATAGAGCTGATTGGTGTATAACACAGACCTTCTTAGAGCTGATTGGTGTATAACACAGACCTTCTTAGAGCTGATTGGTGTATAACACAGACCTTCTTAGAGCTGATTGGTGTATAACACAGACCTTCTTAGAGCTGATTGGTGTATAACACAGACCTTCTTAGAGCTGATTGGTGTATAACACAGACCTTCTTAGAGCTGATTGGTGTATAACACAGACCTTCTTAGAGCTGATTGGTGTATAACACAGACCTTCTTAGAGCTGATTGGTGTATAACACAGACCTTCTTAGAGCTGATTGGTGTATAACACAGACCTTCTTAGAGCTGATTGGTGTATAACACAGACCTTCTTAGAGCTGATTGGTGTATAACACAGACCTTCTTAGAGCTGATTGGTGTATAACACAGACCTTCTTAGAGCTGATTGGTGTATAACACAGACCTTCTTAGAGCTGATTGGTGTATAACACAGACCTTAGAGCTGATTGGTGTATCACACAGACCTTCTTAGAGCTGATTGGTGTATAACACAGACCTTCTTAGAGCTGATTGGTGTATAACACAGACCTTCTTAGAGCTGATTGGTGTATAACACAGACCTTCTTAGAGCTGATTGGTGTATAACACAGACCTTCTTAGAGCTGATTGGTGTATAACACAGACCTTCTTAGAGCTGATTGGTGTATAACACAGACCTTCTTAGAGCTGATTGGTGTATAACACAGACCTTCTTAGAGCTGATTGGTGTATAACACAGACCTTCTTAGAGCTGATTGGTGTATAGCACAGACCTTCTTAGAGCTGATTGGTGTATAGCACAGACCTTCTTAGAGCTGATTGGTGTATAACACAGACCTTCTTAGAGCTGATTGGTGTATAACACAGACCTTCTCAGAGCTGACTGGTGTATCACACAGACCTTCTTAGAGCTGATTGGTGTATAACACAGACCTTCTTAGAGCTCATTGGTGTATAACACAGACCTTCTTAGAGCTGATTGGTGTATAACACAGACCTTCTTAGAGCTCATTGGTGTATAACACAGACCTTCTTAGAGCTCATTGGTGTATAAGTAACACAGACCTTCTTAGAGCTGATTGGTGTATAAGTAACACAGACCTTCTTAGAGCTGACTGGTGTATAAGTAACACAGACCTTCTTAGAGCTGATTGGTGTATCACACAGACCTTCTTAGAGCTGATTGGTGTATCACACAGACCTTCTTAGAGCTGATTGGTGTATAAGTAACACAGACCTTCTTAGAGCTGATTGGTGTATCACACAGACCTTCTTAGAGCTGACTGGTGTATAAGTAACACAGACCTTCTTAGAGCTGATTGGTGTATAACACAGACCTTCTTAGAGCTGATTGGTGTATAACACAGACCTTCTTAGAGCTGATTGGTGTATAACACAGACCTTCTTAGAGCTGATTGGTGTATAACACAGACCTTCTTAGAGCTGATTGGTGTATCACAAAGCAGGATCAATAACTTTAAAATAAGATGGAGGTGCCAAACAATGACTATAGGAGTTGGCAAGATGGCTATAAATGCCCATGTATTCAGATGGAGAAAGACCTAGTAAAACACACATTAGTGTGGTGAAATGCACAGAGCCCTTCAACCGTGCGCCGGCTCTGTTGTAAAGCAGGAAGTAAACCGTCTCTGTGTGTGTGTGTGTGCCGTAGAAAACCCTGGGCAGACGGGACTCTAGTGACGACTGGGAGATCCCAGAAGGTCAGATCACCCTGGGTCAGAGGATAGGATCTGGATCCTTTGGAACCGTCTTCAAGGGCAAGTGGCACGGCGACGTGGCGGTAAAGATGCTGAACGTTACAGCTCCCACCCCACAGCAACTACAGGCCTTTAAGAACGAAGTGGGAGTCCTCCGGTAAGACGCCTTAACGGTTAAGTCGTGTATATAAAAAAAAAAAAAGCTTGGCATATACACAGTGGTAGAATACTAGTTTTACTGCAGATGTTCAGGTAATTAACTGCCACCTTCCAGGTCTTAGGTGTGTTGGGATATACAAGTATAGTGTCAACGGGGCTTCTGTATTGTCATGTGTAAACAGGGCTTCTGTTTTGTCATGAGCTAACGGGGCTTCTGTTTTGGTCATGAAATAACGGGGCTTCTGTTCTGTCATGAAATAACATGCCGGATGGTTAGCTGAAAGCTCCTTCTCAGTGGTTTTGATGTCCTCCCCCTGTTCCCTAACAGGAAGACGCGTCACGTCAACATCCTGCTGTTCATGGGTTACACCACCAAGCCTCAGCTGGCCATCGTGACCCAGTGGTGTGAGGGCTCCTCCCTCTACCACCACCTACACATCATAGAGACCAAGTTTGAGATGATCAAGCTCATAGACATCGCCCGGCAGACGGCACAGGGCATGGAGTGAGTTAATCCACAACACACGGGATGTACCCCGACTAGCACCCTGTTCTCAGAACTAGTCCAAGACATGGGGAAAAGGCTGCTATTTGGGATGCATCCCCTGGTTCACACACTGATCCCCTACGCTGACTCTCCTGGTTCACGCTCTCGTCCCCTACGCTGACTCTCCTGGTTCACGCGCTCGTCCCCTACGCTGACTCTCCTGGTTCACGCGCTCGTCCCCTACGCTGACTCTCCTGGTTCACGCGCTCGTCCCCTACGCTGACTCTCCTGGTTCACGCGCTCGTCCCCTACGCTGACTCTCCTGGTTCACGCTCTCGTCCCCTACGCTGACTCTCCTGGTTCACGCTCTCGTCCCCCTACGCTGACTCTCCTGGTTCACGCGCTCGTCCCCTACGCTGACTCTCCTGGTTCACGCTCTCGTCCCCTACGCTGACTCTCCTGGTTCACGCTCTCGTCCCCTACGCTGACTCTCCTGGTTCACGCGCTCGTCCCCCTACGCTGACTTTCCTGGTTCACGCGCTCGTCCCCTACGCTGACTCTCCTGGTTCACTCTCTCGTCCCCTACGCTGACTCTCCTGGTTCACGCTCTCGTCCCCCTACGCTGACTCTCCTGGTTCACGCTCTCGTCCCCCTACGCTGACTCTCCTGGTTCACGCTCTCGTCCCCCTACGCTGACTCTCCTGGTTCACGCGCTCGTCCCCTACGCTGACTCTCCTGGTTCACGCTCTCGTCCCCTACGCTGACTCTCCTGGTTCACGCTCTCGTCCCCTACGCTGACTCTCCTGGTTCACGCGCTCGTCCCCTACGCTGACTCTCCTGGTTCACGCGCTCGTCCCCTACGCTGACTCTCCTGGTTCACGCGCTCGTCCCCCTACGCTGACTCTCCTGGTTCACGCGCTCGTCCCCCTACGCTGACTCTCCTGGTTCACGCGCTCGTCCCCTACGCTGACTCTCCTGGTTCACGCGCTCGTCCCCTACGCTGACTCTCCTGGTTCACGCGCTCGTCCCCTACGCTGACTCTCCTGGTTCACGCGCTCGTCCCCTACGCTGACTCTCCTGGTTCACGCGCTCGTCCCCTACGCTGACTCTCCTGGTTCACGCGCTCGTCCCCTACGCTGACTCTCCTGGTTCACGCTCTCGTCCCCTACGCTGACTCTCCTGGTTCACGCGCTCGTCCCCTACGCTGACTCTCCTGGTTCACGCGCTCGTCCCCTACGCTGACTCTCCTGGTTCACGCGCTCGTCCCCTACGCTGACTCTCCTGGTTCACGCGCTCGTCCCCTACGCTGACTCTCCTGGTTCACGCGCTCGTCCCCTACGCTGACTCTCCTGGTTCACGCTCTCGTCCCCTACGCTGACTCTCCTGGTTCACGCTCTCGTCCCCTACGCTGACTCTCCTGGTTCACGCGCTCGTCCCGTACGCTGACTCTCCTGGTTCACGCGCTCGTCCCCTACGCTGACTCTCCTGGTTCACGCTCTCGTCCCCTACGCTGACTCTCCTGGTTCACGCTCTCGTCCCCTACGCTGACTCTCCTGGTTCACGCGCTCGTCCCCTACGCTGACTCTCCTGGTTCACGCTCTCGTCCCCTACGCTGACTCTCATGGTTCACGCTCTCGTCCCCTACGCTGACTCTCCTGGTTCACGCGCTCGTCCCCTATGCTGACTCTCCTGGTTCACGCGCTCGTCCCCTACGCTGACTCTCCTGGTTTCCATTGTCTGTCTCATAAGGCATTGATGTGCTCAGTCTCTGGCTGACACAACACAGCAGATAGAGCTGCATTTAAATGAGTCAGCCTCTGAACTACGGTAGGTACCTGCAGAACTCACAACTCTGCTACAGTGGAGGATAGGAGGGTCTTAACATGGACAGACTGGTACAGTGGAGGTTAGGAGAGGCTTAACATGGACAGACTGGTACAGTGGAGGTTAGTCTTAACATGGACAGACTGGTACAGTGGAGGTTAGGAGGGTCTTAACATGGACTGACTGGTACAGTGGAGGTTAGTCTTAACATGGACAGACTGGTACAGTGGAGGTTAGGAGAGTCTTAACATGGACAGACTGGTACAGTGGAGGTTAGGAGAGTCTTAACATGGACTGACTGGTACAGTGGAGGTTAGGAGAGTCTTAACATGGACAGACTGGTACAGTGGAGGTTAGGAGAGTCTTAACATGGACAGACTGGTACAGTGGAGGTTAGGAGAGGCTTAACATAGACTGACTGGTACAGTGGAGGTTAGGAGAGGCTTAACATGGACAGACTGGTACAGTGGAGGTTAGGAGAGTCTTAACATGGACAGACTGGTACAGTGGAGGTTAGGAGGGTCTTAACATGGACTGACTGGTACAGTGGAGGTTAGGAGAGTCTTAACATGGACTGACTGGTACAGTGGAGGTTAGGAGAGTCTTAACATGGACAAACTGGTACAGTGGAGGTTAGGAGGGTCTTAACATGGACAGACTGGTACAGTGGAGGTTAGTCTTAACATGGACAGACTGGTACAGTGGAGGTTAGGAGAGTCTTAACATGGACAGACTGTTACAGTGGAGGTTAGGAGAGTCTTAACATGGACTGACTGGTACAGTGGAGGTTAGGAGAGTCTTAACATGGACTGACTGGTACAGTGGAGGTTAGGAGAGTCTTAACATGGACTGACTGGTACAGTGGAGGTTAGGAGAGTCTTAACATGGACTGACTGGTACAGTGGAGTTTAGGAGAGTCTTAACATGGACTGACTGGTACAGTGGAGGTTAGGAGAGTCTTAACATGGACTGACTGGTACAGTGGAGGTTAGGAGAGTTAACATGGACTGACTGGTACAGTGGAGGTTAGGAGAGTCTTATCATGGACAGACTGGGACAGTGGAGGTTAGGAGAGTCTTAACATGGACAGACTGGTACAGTGGAGGTTAGGAGAGTCTTATCATGGACAGACTGGGACAGTGGAGGTTAGGAGAGTCTTATCATGCACAGACTGGGACAGTGGAGGTTAGGAGAGTCTTAACATGGACAGACTGGTACAGTGGAGGTTAGGAGAGTCTTAACATGGACTGACTGGTACAGTGGAGGTTAGGAGAGTCTTATCATGGACAGACTGGGACAGTGGAGGTTAGGAGAGTTAACATGGACAGACTGTTACAGTGGAGGTTAGGAGAGTCTTAACATGGACTGACTGGTACAGTGGAGGTTAGGAGAGTCTTAACATGGACTGACTGGTACAGTGGAGGTTAGGACAGTCTTAACATGGACAGACTGGTGTACCAGTGTTTGATTACTAACTAACCTGGGACTGTAAACATGTCTACTGTTTATTGATTACCGTAATTTCCGGACTATTAAGCGCACCTGAATATAAGCCGCACCCACTGAATTAAAAAAATCTATATTATTTTTAACATAAATAAGCCGCACATGTCTATAAGCCTCAGGCGCCTACCGGTACATTGAAACAAATGAACTTTACACAGGCTTTAACGAAACACGGCTTGTAACAAAAAAATAAAAAATTTGCAGTAAGCTTTAGTTGTCTTTTTACACTGAGTCAATTCCTCACGCTGCTGTTTCCAACGTCTTATCATCGAGTCATTAAGACCAAGCTCCCGTGCAGCAGCTCTATTTCCTTTTCCAACAGCCAGATCAATCGCCTTCAACTTGAAAGCTGCATCATATGCATTTCTCCGTGTCTTTGCCATGATGAGGGTGACAAAATGACTACCGTAATCAGAATGATGGGAAGTTTGAGAGCGCTCGATTTAATCTAAACAGTAAACAAAAAAGTTGTTTGACCTTAACCCGTTCGGCAATTTCATTGGTGTAATGGCAGCTTCATGCCGCCAAAAAACTGAGCACGTCAAAGAATTTAAAAAAAATTAATTAAAAAAAAAGAAAGCTGGAAAAATCCATATATTAGCCGTGTCATTGTTTAAGCCGCGAGGTTCAAAGCCTGGGGAAAAAAGTTGGGGCTTATAGTCCGGAATTTACGGTACTAACTATCCTGGGATTGTTGTGGTTTTTCCTCCCTAGTTATCTGCACGCCAAATCCATCATCCACAGAGACCTGAAGAGCAACAGTATCCTCTCTGACCCCTGACCTTTCACCTGTTCCAACAAGCACCTTTCACAGTCTTGTTTGACCTTTGACCCACCTATAAGGGAGGCCGTCATAATCACCTCTCTCTGCTGTGTCACCTGATCACAAGTCGTTGATAGGATATAGGGTGTTAGTTGATGAATTGGCACGGACAGCCACCAGCCGATACATCCATGGTTCTCTCTCCCCCCAGACGGAGCTAGCTCCCCTCTCCCTCCCCCCCAGACGGAGCTAGCTCCCCTCTCTCTCCCCCCAGACGGAGCTCCCCTCTCTCTCCCCCCCAGACGGAGCTAGCTCCCCTCTCTCTCCCCCCCAGACGGAGCTAGCTCCCCTCTCTCTCCCCCCCAGACGGAGCTAGCTCCTCTCCCTCCCCCCCCAGACGGAGCTAGCTCCCCTCTCTCTCCCCCCAGACGGAGCTAGCTCCCCTCTCTCTCCCCCCAGACGGAGCTAGCTCCCCTCTCTCTCCCCCCCAGACGCAGCTAGCTCCCCTCTCTCTCCCCCCCAGACGGAGCTAGCTCCCCTCTCTCTCCCCCCCAGACGGAGCTAGCTCCCGTCTCTCTCCCCCCCAGACGGAGCTAGCTCCCCTCTCCCTCCCCCCCAGACGGAGCTAGCTCCCCTCTCCCTCCCCCCCAGACGGAGCTAGCTCCCCTCTCCTCTCCCCCCCCAGACGGAGCTAGCTCCCCTCTCCTCTCCCCCCCAGACGGAGCTAGCTCCCCTCTCCTCTCCCCCCCAGACGGAGCTAGCTCCCCTCTCCTCTCCCCCCCAGACGGAGCTAGCTCCCCTCTCCTCTCCCCCCCAGACGGAGCTAGCTCCCCTCTCCTCTCCCCCCCAGACGGAGCTAGCTCCCCTCTCTCTCTTTTCCTTAACCCCTCTCCTCCCAGACATCTTCTTACACGAGGACCTGACGGTGAAGATAGGAGACTTCGGCCTGGCCACAGTGAAGTCACGCTGGAGCGGCTCCCACCAGTTTGAACAGCTCTCTGGCTCCATCCTGTGGATGGTGAGTGATACTGCAGGGATAAAGAGGACAACCTGAATAGACAACTAACAAGAGAATTCAATCTAGGGAAAGGGGGATACCTAGTCAGTTGTCCAATCGAATGTATTCAACTGAAATGTCTTCTGCATTTAACCCACAAACCCTTCTGCCTTGCTCGGGGGCAGAATGACAGATTTCTTTACCTTGTCAGCTCAGGGAATTCGATCCAGCAACCTTCCGGTTACTGGCCCAACGCTCTAACCACATTATTCTACATTATTAGAATGATAATCGACGTTATCAGAGCTGCTCTGAAAGGATCAGATATCAGTTGTTTTTAGGAACACAGTGAATAAATGCATCAATCTAAATGTGACATGAGCTCGGACGCAATTGGTCTTCCCTCAATTCCTTACCTCCTTTCTTCTGGCCTCCATCTCAAAACTCATTGGAGGAGAGCGTCTAGGGGGGAGGTACCTCAACTCATTGGAGGAGAGGGTCTGGGGGGAGGTACCTCAACTCATTGGAGGAGAGGGTCTGGGGGGGAGGTACCTCAATTCATTGGAGGAGAGCGTCTAGGGGGGAGGTACCTCAAAACTCATTGGAGGAGAGGGTCTGGGGGGAGGTACCTCAACTCATTGGAGGAGAGGGTCTGGGGGGGAGGTACCTCAATTCATTGGAGGAGAGCGTCTAGGGGGGAGGTACCTCAAATCTCATTGGAGGAGAGCGTCTGGGGGGGAGGTACCTCAAATCTCATTGGAGGAGAGGGTCTGGGGGGGAGGTACCTCAGATCTTGTTCTCCAGTGCGGTTTGAGAGGGAGGCGACGATGGCAGGAGCAAGGACAATACTTTTGAGACACAGGGTTCAAGTCAATTCAGGAAGTAAACCAAAAAAAATCTAATTCCAAATGTTCCTTCTGGACGAGAATTGCAATTGTCAGTGTACTTCCTGACTTGACTGGAATTGAGCCCAACCCTGCCAGTGTGGCTGTGTATCTGGTAAACTGTGTGACTCTGCTGCTCCCTGTCTGTCTGTAGGCCCCAGAAGTGATCCGTCTGCAGGATAAGAACCCATACAGCTTCCAGTCTGACGTTTACGCCTTCGGGATTGTTCTCTATGAGTTGATGTCTGGGGCCTTGCCCTACTCCAACATCAATAACAGAGACCAGGTAGATATCTCTACTGTTATATATATACATTTATAATGTTCTCTATGAGTTGATGTCTGGGGCCTTGCCCTACTCCAACATCAATAACAGAGACCAGGTAGATATCTCTACTGTTATATATATATATATATATATACACATTTATAATGTTCTCTATGAGTTGATGTCTGGGGTCCTGTCCTACCTGAGCAAGGTCTCCTAGCCCTAACCCCTGACCCCTGATCCTCTACCTCTCTCCTCTAGATAATCTTCATGGTGGGTCGGGGCTACCTGTCTCCTGACCTCAGTAAGGTGCGCTCCAACTGTCCTAAAGCCATGAGGAGGCTGATGGCTGACTGTATGAAGAAGAAGAGAGAGGAACGGCCCCTATTCCCTCAGGTAACGCTGGAGGCGGGACCCTATTCCCTCAGGTAACGCTGGAGACGGGCTCCTGTTCCCTCGGGTAACGCTGGAGACGGGACCCTGTTCCCTCAGGTAACGCTGGAGGCGGGACCCTGTTCCCTCAGGTAACGCTGGAGGCGGGACCCTGTTCCCTCAGGTAACGCTGGAGGCGGGACCCTGTTCCCTCGGGTAACGCTGGAGACGGGCCCCTGTTCCCTCGGGTAACGCTGGAGGCGGGACCCTGTTCCCTCGGGTAACGCTGGAGACGGGCCCCTGTTCCCTCAGGTAACGCTGGAGGCGGGACCCTGTTCCCTCGGGTAACGCTGGAGACGGGACCCTGTTCCCTCGGGTAACGCTGGAGACGGGCCCCTGTTCCCTCGGGTAACGCTGGAGGCGGGACCCTGTTCCCTCGGGTAACGCTGGAGACGGGCCCCTGTTCCCTCGGGTAACGCTGGAGACGGGCCCCTGTTCCCTCGGGTAACGCTGGAGGCGGGACCCTGTTCCCTCGGGTAACGCTGGAGACGGGCCCCTGTTCCCTCGGGTAACGCTGGAGGCGGGACCCTGTTCCCTCGGGTAACGCTGGAGGCCTCTTCACTGTACATGCCAGGGGTTGAGCTGAATGTTTTAAAAATGACCAAGATATCCACCTCAACAGAAACATCTTCCTGCTCATGTGGTTAAGGCTGGTAACCTGTTGTGGGTTAAAAGGCTGGTAATCTGTTGTGGGTTAAAAGGCTGGTAACCTGTTGTGGGTTAAAAGGCTGGTAACCTGTTGTGGGTTAAGGCTGGTAACCTGTTGTGGGTTAAGGCTGGTAACCTGTTGTGGGTTAAAAGGCTGGTAACCTGTTGTGGGTTAAAAGGCTGGTAACCTGTTGTGGGTTAAGGCTGGTAACCTGTTGTGGGTTAAGGCTGGTAACCTGTTGTGGGTTAAGGCTGGTAACCTGTTGTGGGTTAAAAGGCTGGTAACCTGTTGTGGGTTAAAAGGCTGGTAACCTGTTGTGGGTTAAGGCTGGTAACCTGTTGTGGGTTAAAAGGCTGGTAACCTGTTGTGGGTTAAAAGGCTGGTAACCTGTTGTGGGTTAAGGCTGGTAACCTGTGGGGGTTAAGGCTGGTAACCTGTGGGGGTTAAGGCTGGTAACCTGTTGGGGGTTAAAAGGCTGGTAACCTGTTGGGGGTTAAAAGGCTGGTAACCTGTTGGGGGTTAAAGGCTGGTAACCTGTTGGGGGTTAAAAGGCTGGTAACCTGTTGGGGGTTAAAAGGCTGGTAACCTGTTGGGGGTTAAAAGGCTGGTAACCTGTTGGGGGTTAAAAGGCTGGTAACCTGTTGGGGGTTAAAAGGCTGGTAACCTGTTGGGGGTTAAAAGGCTGGTAACCTGTTGTGGGTTAAAAGGCTGGTAACCTGTTGTGGGTTAAAAGGCTGGTAACCTGTTGTGGTTGGGTTAAAAGGCTGGTAACCTGTTGTGGTTAGGTTAAAAGGCTGGTAACCTGTTGTGGTTAGGTTAAAAGGCTGGTAACCTGTTGTGGTTAGGTTAAGGCTGGTAACCTGTTGTGGGTTTTAAGGCTGGTAACCTGTTGTGGGTTAAAAGGCTGGTAACCTGTTGTGGGTTAAGGCTGGTAACCTGTTGTGGGTTAAGGCTGGTAACCTGTGTGGGTTAAGGCTGGTAACCTGTTGTGGGTTAAGGCTGGTTACCTGTGTGGGTTAAGGCTGGTAACCTGTTGTGGGTTAAGGCTGGTAACCTGTTGTGGGTTTTAAGGCTGGTAACCTGTTGTGGGTTAAAAGGCTGGTAACCTGTTGTGGGTTTTAAGGCTGGTAACCTGTTGTGGGTTAAAAGGCTGGGAACCTGTTGTGGGTTAAAAGGCTGGTAACCTGTTGTGGGTTTTAAGGCTGGGAACCTGTGTGGGTTAAAAGGCTGGTAACCTGTGTGGGTTAAGGCTGGTAACCTGTGTGGGTTAAGGCTGGTAACCTGTTGGGGGTTAAGGCTGGTAACCTGTTGGGGGTTAAGGCTGGTAACCTGTTGGGGGTTAAGGCTGGTAACCTGTGTGGGTTAAGGCTGGTAACCTGTGTGGGTTAAGGCTGGTAACCTGTGTGGGGACCGAGCCAGCCCTCCTTGGAGTTGTTTTGCTTGTATGGCTGAAGGAGAACATGTTAGTTCCACCACCAGGTGGCATCAGAGCATTAGAAATAAATTCACACTGACGTCTCACTGTGTTTAAAAGCTGCTGGAAAGCCCAGCTGAGGTTCTGCTGACAGCCTGAATCTAAGATTCTCTGACTTGCTGTCAGCTTTGTCCCTATTTGAGACGAGTGATTCGAGATAGGTGATTGGCTAGTGATGACCTATTAACCTCCTGTGTTTTTTCTCCTGATTTTGTTGGTGGTGACCTTCTCTTTTTAACCTCTGACCTCCTTTGTCAGATCCTGGCGTCCATTGAGCTTCTGGCGCGTTCTTTACCCAAGATCCACCGCTCCGCGTCGGAACCCTCACTGAACCGAGCCGGGTTCCAGACGGAGGACTTCAGCCTGTACGCCTGCGCCTCCCCCAAAACCCCTATACAGGGGGGATATGGTGAGGGGGGTCCCGTCATCTCTCCATGTAAAGAGTGTTACTGCCATTTTAAATGTGCTCATGTAACTATTCTGTGATCAACGATTTGGCCTGTTGAAATAATAGATAGGATTGTAACATAGACACAATGAATAAGGCTCATTGATCACATCAGAACAGAACTGCTGTCTCTCCACTCTCCCTTCCACACTGTACTGCTGTCTCTCTCCTCTCTCCCTTCCACGCTGTACTGCTGTCTCTCTCCTCTCTCCCTTCCACGCTGTACTGCTGTCTCTCTCCTCTCTCCCTTCCACGCTGTACTGCTGTCTCTCTCCTCTCTCCCTTCCACGCTGTACTGCTGTCTCTCTCCTCTCTCCCTTCCACGCTGTACTGCTGTCTCTCTCCTCTCTCCCTTCCACGCTGTACTGCTGTCTCTCTCCTCTCTCCCTTCCACGCTGTACTGCTGTCTCTCTCCTCTCTCCCTTCCACGCTGTACTGCTGTCTCTCTCCTCTCTCCCTTCCACGCTGTACTGCTGTCTCTCTCCTCTCTCCCTTCCACGCTGTACTGCTGTCTCTCTCCTCTCTCCCTTCCACGCTGTACTGCTGTCTCTCTCCTCTCTCCCTTCCACGCTGTACTGCTGTCTCTCTCCTCTCTCCCTTCCACGCTGTACTGCTGTCTCTCTCCTCTCTCCCTTCCACGCTGTACTGCTGTCTCTCCTCTCTCTCCCTTCCACGCTGTACTGCTGTCTCTCTCTCCTCTCCCTTCCACGCTGTACTGCTGTCTCTCTCCTCTCTCCCTTCCACGCTGTACTGCTGTCTCTCTCCTCTCTCCCTTCCACGCTGTACTGCTGTCTCTCTCCTCTCTCCCTTCCACGCTGTACTGCTGTCTCTCTCCTCTCTCCCTTCCACGCTGTACTGCTGTCTCTCTCCTCTCTCCCTTCCACGCTGTACTGCTGTCTCTCTCCTCTCTCCCTTCCACGCTGTACTGCTGTCTCTCTCCTCTCTCCCTTCCACGCTGTACTGCTGTCTCTCTCCTCTCTCCCTTCCACGCTGTACTGCTGTCTCTCTCCTCTCTCCCTTCCACGCTGTACTGCTGTCTCTCTCCTCTCTCCCTTCCACGCTGTACTGCTGTCTCTCTCCTCTCTCCCTTCCACGCTGTACTGCTGTCTCTCTCCTCTCCCCCTTCCACGCTGTACTGCTGTCTCTCTCCCTTCCACGCTGTACTGCTGTCTCTCTCCTCTCTCCCTTCCACGCTGTACTGCTGCTGTCTCTCTCCTCCCTTCCACACTGATCATATCTCTGGTCTCTTCCTTCCAGGGGAGTTTTCAGCATTTAAATAAGATGCTGATCCAGATTCCACCAGTCAGCCAGTCCATCCCTCGTCACTCTTCAACAAGTCTTGTGTTCCTGCCGTGGATTTCTTCATCCATTAACCAAAAACCAACTTACTAGTCTCAAAGAACGTGCTGTTTTCTACTTCCCACACCTGAAGAGACAAGACGGCTTCTTCCTGTCTCCGCTCCACGTCTCAGGAGTTCTACAGATGATTTCTCCGCTGGGGGAATCACCACATCCAAAAAACTTTTACAAAATCTGATTTAAAAAAAGGAAAAACTTGAATGACACATATAGCAGATACACAAATGAAGACACACTGAAGAAATGTTAAACCAAACCAGAGGAAGAAGGGAATAGTGCAAAAGGAGAGAACAGCACTTCCTGATTGTAGGACTGATGAAGGAGGAGTGTAACTGAGAGCACAAGGACAGGATTGGGGTTAGGGGTCGAGAGGTTAGAGGTCGAGGGTTTGGGCAGCACACGCCTTCTCAGTCCCCTCCCTGACGAAGAGGGGCGGAGCTACAGGCACAGGAAACCACACTTCTTCCCTGGCTGCTCATTGGTTACCTGAGATGAAGGGGCCAGGTCTAAGCCAATCGCTGATAAGCTGGATTTCACAGGGGGTGGAGTCGACCCTGTGGGAAGAGAACTTGAAAGATTAATTTATTGAAGAAAAAAAATCCCCAGTTCTTGTTTGTTTTTGGGATTTTAAGGATATTGGTGTGGGGGGGGGGGATGCTGTTCTGAGCTTTTCTTTGTTGACGAGATCGTTCATGTTTTTACTGTCACTACAAAGCATTCCTACCCGGTGATAGGGCCACACGCGAATACACTCGACTCAAACTTCACTGAAAGGACAGAGGTTCTGAGACTTTCCCTCGCCTCTCACACATCTGTCCATTTTTCGAAATGAAGGATGCCCTTTCCACATTTTTGCCAGACTCCGGGATCTTGCCTTGACATTTGCCTCAACAAAACTCCATGTTAACCCCTGTTTTTGGATCATTTGATAGCTGATGTGGAGTCGACCAGAAAACGCCAGCATCCGCTTTTCAGGTCTACAGTAATGTTCAACCTAACTTCCTTTTCCCCTGAAAACCAGAACTCCGCTCGCTACGTTAGCGTCATAAAGAACCTTTTTTTTTTAAATCAGCCGAGGATTGTTATTTTGAAGGGAGAGCACATCGCTTTTATCAACAGGTTTGTTAGAAAGAAACTGTGTGAATCTAAGATGGCTGCCAGTGCCTCTTTAGACTTGGTGTTTTGGGGGGAGGGGAGGGGAAGAGCCCAATCCTCTATTACGGAGTCTACAGGGGTGTGGAGGACGGAGAGTCTCTCTGACCGACATGCCACACGTTTGACCATCTTTATTTTGGAGAGGGGGGGGGGGAACTTTATCTAGTGAGTTTGTACGAGGAAGGATGGAAGCTACCAGAACACCGTACAATGGTACTCCCTCTATCTGAAGGACCGAGTGAAGTCTGAAGGAAGGAAGATCCAAGGCTACGTCCCAATATTCCCGCTCGGAAGTGAACGATTGAATCGGGTTCTTCTTTAGTCTACATGTTGGATAGCAGCTGCTTTATAGTCTGAGGTTTTACATTGCATTGTGCTGTTACAAGTTTCACTGCTCTCCCTCAACGAGACACGGCTTCTCCTCTCAGCTTGGCTACGTTCACAGAACACGATCCAATCGCGCGCGCACACACACACACACACACACACACACACACACACACACACACACACACACACACACACACACACACCTCTGATTCTGTTGGTGAAAAGCTATCTGGGCAGTGCATGTGATAACCTACCGACGAGACTTTCTCTTCTTGTCGTGGACTTTGATATTGTTTTTTTTATCACAGACGGAGGAAACAGAAGCTCAATTCACCTGTTGCACCTGTAAACAAGATGGCTGCTCTCACCTTCCTGCCTGCTGAAAGACTAGTGGGATTTTAATGGTTTGTTTTGTTGTTGTTGGGAGTAGGTTAAAGTTGCCCCTGGACTGATTGGATGTCCCTCACTGTTGGTTAAGGTTCTGATTGGGGTAGGAGTAGCTGATCCTAGACCTGTACCAAGGGGAAACTTCAGTCCGAAGCTGTGTTTTTGAGTGGGGGATTAAAATGGAATCTGTGTCTGATTTTTATGCCTATCCTTTTTATAGTCACGCAGCTGTATTTGTCATTCCGGTGTGTCGAAAGGTCGAAGGAGCTGTTTTTAACTTGTTGTTGATGTCGTTTTGCCTTTTTTTATTTTGTTGACAGGCAGGCCTGCAAAAAAAATATTGGCTAATTTGTTAATGACATTTTATGAATTGTCTTTGAGACCGGGAGAGAGCATTTTTTTTTTTTTAAGCCATCTGTCTTGTTTTAACTGCTTGTGTCTTTGTGAGAGATGTATCGAAGAAGCAAAAATGGTGACTTCCTTTATTTAATTTGTTTAATTAACAAATAAATCCCGTCACAACATGAATTTTGAGTTGATGAATAACACCCTAAACTCAATTTCCAAACTCATCATGTTCCATCTGTAAGGAAACACAGTGGATGTTCTGCTGGGGAAGCCAAAGGCTGTGTAAAATGGGCATTGGCTACGTCCCAAACAGTTCCCTATTCCCTTTAACGGTGCACTTGGGGCTCAGGTAGTGTTCCGGAGAAGTTATAGGGGCTCCATTTGGGACGTGGTCGTCACGTGAAGAATTTAAACACTTGATAAAGGACCTCTATGAACCTCTGAACAGATGGGTCTCGTTTCTCACCTGTAGAAGAACTTTTTCAATGGAGAATCTACCATTTTACATTATTAGTTCTGGACTATGCTTAAACTGTGTCTGGGAAACTGGCCCATAGATTAGGTCCATGAGAGCAAGTCCTAATACTGGAGATGAACCAGAATAGAGACGTAGACTTCTGCCATGAGATGTATAATGTCATGGATTTTTCTGAAGGACATCGTTCCCATTACGCTGCGTCATTGTCTTCAGTTCACTGTGACACAACCCAAGATATGACCCCCCCGAGGAACTAACGGAGGATATGACCCCCCGAGGATATGACCCCCGAGGAACTAACAGCGGATATGACCCCCCGAGGATATGACCCCCGAGGAACTAACGGCGGATATGACCCCCTGAGGAACTAACGGCGGATATGACCCCCCGAGGAACTAACGACGGATATGACCCCCCGAGGAACTAACAGCGGATATGACCCCCTGAGGAACTAACGGCGGATATGACCCCCTGAGGAACTAACGACGGATATGACCCCCCGAGGAACTAACGGCGGATATGACCCCCTGAGGAACTAACGGCGGATATGACCCCCCGAGGAACTAACGACGGATATGACCCCCCGAGGATATGACCCCCCGAGAAACTAACGGCGGATATGACCCCCGAGGAACTAACGGCGGATATGACCCCCTGAGGAACTAACGGCGGATATGACCCCCCGAGGAACTAACGACGGATATGACCCCCCGAGGATATGACCCCCCGAGGAACTAACGGCGGATATGACCCCCGAGGAACTAACGGCGGATATGACCCCCCGAGGATATGACCCCCCGAGGAACTAACGGCGGATATGACCCCCCGAGGAACTAACGGCGGATATGACCCCCCCGAGGAACTAACGGCGGATATGACCCCCCCGAGGAACTAACGGCGGATATGACCCCCCGAGGAACTAACGGCGGATATGACCCCCCGAGGAACTAACGGCGGATATGACCCCCCGAGGAACTAACGGCGGATATGACCCCCCCGAGGAACTAACGGCGGATATGACCCCCCCCGAGGAACTAACGGCGGATATGACCCCCCCGGGGAACTAACGGCGGATATGACCCCCCAAGGATATGACCCCCCGAGGAACTAACAGCGGATATGACCCCTCGAGGAACTAACGGCGGATATGACCCCCCCCCGAGGAACTAACAGCGGATATGACCCCCGAGGATATGACACCCCCGAGGAACTAACGGCGGATATGACCCCCCCGAGGAACTAACGGCGGATATGACCCCCCAAGGATATGACCCCCCCGAGGAACTAACAGCGGATATGACCCCCCGAGGAACTAACAGCGGATATGACCCCCCGAGGAACTAACAGCGGATATGACCCCCCCGAGGAACTAACAGCGGATATGACCCCCGAGGAACTAACGGCGGATATGACCCCCCCCCGAGGAACTAACAGCGGATATGACCCCCGAGGATATGACCCCCGAGGAACTAACAGCGGATATGACCCCCCCGAGGAACTAACAGCGCATATCTGTAAAATAAAGTTTTTTTTCCGAGTGGCGCAGCAGTCTAAGGCACTGCTTCTCAGTGCTAGAGGCATCACTACAGACCCTGGTTCGATTCCAGGCTGTATCACAACCGGCCGATGATTGGGAGTCCCATAGGGGCGGCGCATAATTGACCCAGCGTCGTCCGGGTTTGGCCCAGGGGTAGGCCATCATTGTAAATAAGAATTTGTCCTTAACTGACTTGTTAAATAAAGGATAAAATAAATATGACCCCGGGGAGCTAACGACAGGAAGGAGTTGTTACGAGTGCCCTTATTATTTTACAGATTGACAGGCATCCCAAATGGCACCCTATTGCCTTTATAGTGCCCCACTTTGACCAGGGCCCACAGGGCTCTATGTAGGGAATAGGATGCCATTTGGGATGCATACAGCCATGTTCTTTATGTTATGATTATATATATATATATATATGCTGTTGCAGCAAAAAGGTGGATGTCTTCACAAGCATTGGTCTGTCAAAGCTATGGGACTCTACTGACAACCTGTTGAGTTGTCCCTCTCTCCATCAAAGCTATGGGACTCTACTGACAACCTGTTGAGTTGTCCCTCTCTCCATCAAAGCTATGGGACTCTACTGACAACCTGTTGAGTTGTCCCTCTCTCCATCAAAGCTATGGGACTCTACTGACAACCTGTTGAGTTGTCCCTCTCTCCATCAAAGCTATGGGACTCTACTGACAACCTGTTGAGTTGTCCCTCTCTCCATCAAAGCTATGGGACTCTACTGACAACCTGTTGAGTTGTCCCTCTCTCCATCAAAGCTATGGGACTCTACTGACAACCTGTTGAGTTGTCCCTCTCTCCATCAAAGCTATGGGATTCTACTGACAACCTGTTGAGTTGTCCCTCTCTCCATCAAAGCTATGGGACTCTACTGACAACCTGTTGTCCTCTCTCCATCAAAGCTATGGGACTCTACTGACAACCTGTTGAGTTGTCCCTCTCTCCATCAAAGCTATGGGACTCTACTGACAACCTGTTGAGTTGTCCCTCTCTCCATCAAAGCTATGAGACTCTACTGACAACCTGTTGAGTTGTCCCTCTCTCCATCAAAGCTATGGGACTCTACTGACAACCTGTTGAGTTGTCCCTCTCTCCATCAAAGCTATGGGACTCTACTGACAACCTGTTGAGTTGTCCCTCTCTCCATCAAAGCTATGGGACTCTACTGACAACCTGTTGAGTTGTCCCTCTCTCCATCAAAGCTATGAGACTCTACTGACAACCTGTTGAGTTGTCCCTCTCTCCATCAAAGCTATGGGACTCTACTGACAACCTGTTGAGTTGTCCCTCTCTCCATCAAAGCTATAGGACTCTACTGACAACCTGTTGAGTTGTCCCTCTCTCCATCAAAGCTATGGGACTCTACTGACAACCTGTTGAGTTGTCCCTCTCTCCATCAAAGCTATGGGACTCTACTGACAACCTGTTGAGTTGTCCCTCTCTCCATCAAAGCTATAGGACTCTACTGACAACCTGTTGAGTTGTCCCTCTCTCCATCAAAGCTATGGGACTCTACTGACAACCTGTTGAGTTGTCCCTCTCTCCATCAAAGCTATGGGACTCTACTGACAACCTGTTGAGTTGTCCCTCTCTCCATCAAAGCTATGAGACTCTACTGACAACCTGTTGTCCCTCTCTCCATCAAAGCTATGGGACTCTACTGACAACCTGTTGAGTTGTCCCTCTCTCCATCAAAGCTATGGGACTCTACTGACAACCTGTTGAGTTGTCCCTCTCTCCATCAAAGCTATGGGACTCTACTGACAACCTGTTGAGTTGTCCCTCTCTCCATCAAAGCTATGGGATTCTACTGACAACCTGTTGAGTTGTCCCTCTCTCCATCAAAGCTATGGGACTCTACTGACAACCTGTTGTCCTCTCTCCATCAAAGCTATGGGACTCTACTGACAACCTGTTGAGTTGTCCCTCTCTCCATCAAAGCTATGAGACTACTGACAACCTGTTGAGTTGTCCCTCTCTCCATCAAAGCTATGGGACTCTACTGACAACCTGTTGAGTTGTCCCTCTCTTCATCAAAGCTATAGGACTCTACTGACAACCTGTTGTCCCTCTCTCCATCAAAGCTATAGGACTCTACTGACAACCTGTTGTCCTCTCTCCATCAAAGCTATGGGACTCTACTGACAACCTGTTGTCCTCTCTCCATCAAAGCTATGGGACTCTACTGACAACCTGTTGTCCTCTCTCCATCAAAGCTATGGGACTCTACTGACAACCTGTTGTCCTCTCTCCATCAAAGCTATGGGACTCTACTGACAACCTGTTGTCCTCTCTCCATCAAAGCTATGGGACTCTACTGACAACCTGTTGTCCCTCTCTCCATCAAAGCTATGGGACTCTACTGACAACCTGTTGTCCCTCTCTCCATCAAAGCTATGTTGTCGGTTATGGTTTACTTCTATTTGTATTACTTTACTGTAAGACGGTTTCTAACCTTTCTCGCTGTTCTTTTTATTTTCTGTAACCCCCTCTCCCCCCCCCCCCCCCCCATCTGTCCTTGCCTGCACCTTAAGACTACGTATCCCACAAGCCCCCTCCAACTGAGACCTTCATCCTTCTGGAAGATGATTGTTGTCGTCTGTAAATAGCTGTATAGAGGAGATACTGGCCGTTTTTAAATAGGAGGCATGGTGACTCTCAACATGGAATGAGATATATATATATAAAATGTTTTAAAATGAAGAAATGAAGGGATTAAGAAGACATTTTGATAGAATGACATTCTGAGAAAAAAATGTTGTGTAAAAAAAATAAATAAAAATAAAATAATTTAAGAACTGTATTATATAAAAAGATAATGAAAGAGCTTAATGTATTTGTTGTGAATATGAAAAACAGATATATTAAAGAAGTGCATGAAAACGGTTCTGTTTGTGTGTAATCTTGTTATTCAGAATATAATGGCTGTTCAGCGTCCATATTGTGTCATTCTCAAATGGGGGTTGGGGTTCTGCTAAGCGAACATGTGGAATTGTTTTAAGACGGTCGTACAAGGGATCAAATCAAAGTTTATTTGTCACATGCGCTGAATACAACAGGTGTAGTAGACCTCACAGTGAAATGCTGAATACAACAGGTGTAGTAGACCTCACAGTGAAATGCTGAATACAACAGGTGTAGTAGACCTCACAGTGAAATGCTGAATACAACAGGTGTAATAGACCTCACAGTGAAATGCTGAATACAACAGGTGTAGTAGACCTCACAGTGAAATGCTGAATACAACAGGTGTGTAGACCTCACAGTGAAATGCTGAATACAACAGGTGTAGTAGACCTCACAGTGAAATGCTGAATACAACAGGTGTAGTAGACCTCACAGTGAAATGCTGAATACAACAGGTGTAGTAGACCTCACAGTGAAATGCTGAATACAACAGGTGTAGTAGACCTCACAGTGAAATGCTGAATACAACAGGTGTAGTAGACCTCACAGTGAAATGCTGAATACAACAGGTGTAGTAGACCTTACAGTGAAATGCTGAATACAACAGGTTTAGGTAGACCTTACAGTGAAATGCTGAATACAACAGGTGTAGGTAGACCTCACAGTGAAATGCTGAATACAACAGGTGTAGTAGACCTTACAGTGAAATGCTGAATACAACAGGTGTAGTAGACCTCACAGTGAAATGCTGAATACAACAGGTGTAGTAGACCTCACAGTGAAATGCTGAATACAACAGGTGTAGTAGACCTCACAGTGAAATGCTGAATACAACAGGTGTAGTAGACCTCACAGTGAAATGCTGAATACAACAGGGGTAGTAGACCTTACAGTGAAATGCTGAATACAACAGGTGTAGTAGACCTTACAGTGAAATGCTGAATACAACAGGTGTAGACCTTACAGTGAAATGCTGAATACAACAGGTGTAGTAGACCTTACAGTGAAATGCTGAATACAACAGGTGTAGTAGACCTTACAGTGAAATGCTGAATACAACAGGTGTAGACCTCACAGTGAAATGCTGAATACAACAGGTGTAGACCTCACAGTGAAATGCTGAATACAACAGGTGTAGACCTCACAGTGAAATGCTGAATACAACAGGTGTAGACCTCACAGTGAAATGCTGAATACAACAGGTGTAGTAGACCTCACAGTGAAATGCTGAATACAACAGGTGTAGTAGACCTTACAGTGAAATGCTGAATACAACAGGTGTAGTAGACCTCACAGTGAAATGCTGAATACAACAGGTGTAGTAGACCTTACAGTGAAATGCTGAATACAACAGGTGTAGTAGACCTCACAGTGAAATGCTGAATACAACAGGTGTAGTAGACCTTACAGTGAAATGCTGAATACAACAGGTGTAGACCTTACAGTGAAATGCTGAATACAACAGGTTTAGACCTTACAGTGAAATGCTGAATACAACAGGTGTAGTAGACCTTACAGTGAAATGCTGAATACAACAGGTGTAGTAGACCTTACAGTGAAATGCTGAATACAACAGGTGTAGTAGACCTTACAGTGAAATGCTGAATACAACAGGTGTAGACCTTACAGTGAAATGCTGAATACAACAGGTGTAGTAGACCTCACAGTGAAATGCTGAATACAACAGGTGTAGTAGACCTCACAGTGAAATGCTGAATACAACAGGTGTAGTAGACCTCACAGTGAAATGCTGAATACAACAGGTGTAGTAGACCTTACAGTGAAATGCTGAATACAACAGGTGTAGTAGACCTTACAGTGAAATGCTGAATACAACAGGTGTAGTAGACCGTACAGTGAAATGCTGAATACAACAGGTGTAGACCTTACAGTGAAATGCTGAATACAACAGGTGTAGTAGACCTCACAGTGAAATGCTGAATACAACAGGTGTAGTAGACCTTACAGTGAAATGCTGAATACAACAGGTGTAGTAGACCTCACAGTGAAATGCTGAATACAACAGGTGTAGTAGACCTCACAGTGAAATGCTGAATACAACAGGTGTAGTAGACCTCACAGTGAAATGCTGAATACAACAGGTGTAGTAGACCTCACAGTGAAATGCTGAATACAACAGGGGTAGTAGACCTTACAGTGAAATGCTGAATACAACAGGTGTAGTAGACCTTACAGTGAAATGCTGAATACAACAGGTGTAGACCTTACAGTGAAATGCTGAATACAACAGGTGTAGTAGACCTTACAGTGAAATGCTGAATACAACAGGTGTAGTAGACCTTACAGTGAAATGCTGAATACAACAGGTGTAGACCTCACAGTGAAATGCTGAATACAACAGGTGTAGACCTCACAGTGAAATGCTGAATACAACAGGTGTAGACCTCACAGTGAAATGCTGAATACAACAGGTGTAGACCTCACAGTGAAATGCTGAATACAACAGGTGTAGTAGACCTCACAGTGAAATGCTGAATACAACAGGTGTAGTAGACCTTACAGTGAAATGCTGAATACAACAGGTGTAGTAGACCTCACAGTGAAATGCTGAATACAACAGGTGTAGTAGACCTTACAGTGAAATGCTGAATACAACAGGTGTAGTAGACCTCACAGTGAAATGCTGAATACAACAGGTGTAGTAGACCTTACAGTGAAATGCTGAATACAACAGGTGTAGACCTTACAGTGAAATGCTGAATACAACAGGTTTAGACCTTACAGTGAAATGCTGAATACAACAGGTGTAGTAGACCTTACAGTGAAATGCTGAATACAACAGGTGTAGTAGACCTTACAGTGAAATGCTGAATACAACAGGTGTAGTAGACCGTACAGTGAAATGCTGAATACAACAGGTGTAGACCTTACAGTGAAATGCTGAATACAACAGGTGTAGTAGACCTCACAGTGAAATGCTGAATACAACAGGTGTAGTAGACCTCACAGTGAAATGCTGAATACAACAGGTGTAGTAGACCTCACAGTGAAATGCTGAATACAACAGGTGTAGTAGACCTTACAGTGAAATGCTGAATACAACAGGTGTAGTAGACCTTACAGTGAAATGCTGAATACAACAGGTGTAGTAGACCGTACAGTGAAATGCTGAATACAACAGGTGTAGACCTTACAGTGAAATGCTGAATACAACAGGTGTAGTAGACCTCACAGTGAAATGCTGAATACAACAGGTGTAGTAGACCTCACAGTGAAATGCTGAATACAACAGGTGTAGTAGACCTCACAGTGAAATGCTGAATACAACAGGTGTAGTAGACCGTACAGTGAAATGCTGAATACAACAGGTGTAGACCTTACAGTGAAATGCTGAATACAACAGGTGTAGTAGACCTCACAGTGAAATGCTGAATACAACAGGTGTAGTAGACCTCACAGTGAAATGCTGAATACAACAGGTGTAGTAGACCTCACAGTGAAATGCTGAATACAACAGGTGTAGTAGACCTTACAGTGAAATGCTGAATACAACAGGTGTAGTAGACCTTACAGTGAAATGCTGAATACAACAGGTGTAGTAGACCTTACAGTGAAATGCTGAATACAACAGGTGTAGTAGACCGTACAGTGAAATGCTGAATACAACAGGTGTAGACCTTACAGTGAAATGCTGAATACAACAGGTGTAGTAGACCTCACAGTGAAATGCTGAATACAACAGGTGTAGTAGACCTCACAGTGAAATGCTGAATACAACAGGTGTAGTAGACCTCACAGTGAAATGCTGAATACAACAGGTGTAGTAGACCTTACAGTGAAATGCTGAATACAACAGGTGTAGTAGACCTTACAGTGAAATGCTGAATACAACAGGTGTAGTAGACCGTACAGTGAAATGCTGAATACAACAGGTGTAGACCTTACAGTGAAATGCTGAATACAACAGGTGTAGTAGACCTCACAGTGAAATGCTGAATACAACAGGTGTAGTAGACCTCACAGTGAAATGCTGAATACAACAGGTGTAGTAGACCTCACAGTGAAATGCTGAATACAACAGGTGTAGTAGACCTCACAGTGAAATGCTGAATACAACAGGTGTAGTAGACCTCACAGTGAAATGCTGAATACAACAGGTGTAGTAGACCTCACAGTGAAATGCTGAATACAACAGGGGTAGTAGACCTTACAGTGAAATGCTGAATACAACAGGTGTAGTAGACCTTACAGTGAAATGCTGAATACAACAGGTGTAGACCTTACAGTGAAATGCTGAATACAACAGGTGTAGTAGACCTTACAGTGAAATGCTGAATACAACAGGTGTAGTAGACCTTACAGTGAAATGCTGAATACAACAGGTGTAGACCTCACAGTGAAATGCTGAATACAACAGGTGTAGACCTCACAGTGAAATGCTGAATACAACAGGTGTAGACCTCACAGTGAAATGCTGAATACAACAGGTGTAGACCTCACAGTGAAATGCTGAATACAACAGGTGTAGTAGACCTCACAGTGAAATGCTGAATACAACAGGTGTAGTAGACCTTACAGTGAAATGCTGAATACAACAGGTGTAGTAGACCTCACAGTGAAATGCTGAATACAACAGGTGTAGTAGACCTTACAGTGAAATGCTGAATACAACAGGTGTAGTAGACCTCACAGTGAAATGCTGAATACAACAGGTGTAGTAGACCTTACAGTGAAATGCTGAATACAACAGGTGTAGACCTTACAGTGAAATGCTGAATACAACAGGTTTAGACCTTACAGTGAAATGCTGAATACAACAGGTGTAGTAGACCTTACAGTGAAATGCTGAATACAACAGGTGTAGTAGACCTTACAGTGAAATGCTGAATACAACAGGTGTAGTAGACCGTACAGTGAAATGCTGAATACAACAGGTGTAGACCTTACAGTGAAATGCTGAATACAACAGGTGTAGTAGACCTCACAGTGAAATGCTGAATACAACAGGTGTAGTAGACCTCACAGTGAAATGCTGAATACAACAGGTGTAGTAGACCTCACAGTGAAATGCTGAATACAACAGGTGTAGTAGACCTCACAGTGAAATGCTGAATACAACAGGTGTAGTAGACCTTACAGTGAAATGCTGAATACAACAGGTGTAGTAGACCTTACAGTGAAATGCTGAATACAACAGGTGTAGTAGACCTCACAGTGAAATGCTGAATACAACAGGTGTAGACCTTACAGTGAAATGCTGAATACAACAGGTGTAGTAGACCTCACAGTGAAATGCTGAATACAACAGGTGTAGTAGACCTTACAGTGAAATGCTGAATACAACAGGTGTAGTAGACCTCACAGTGAAATGCTGAATACAACAGGTGTAGTAGACCTCACAGTGAAATGCTGAATACAACAGGTGTAGTAGACCTCACAGTGAAATGCTGAATACAACAGGTGTAGTAGACCTCACAGTGAAATGCTGAATACAACAGGGGTAGTAGACCTTACAGTGAAATGCTGAATACAACAGGTGTAGTAGACCTTACAGTGAAATGCTGAATACAACAGGTGTAGACCTTACAGTGAAATGCTGAATACAACAGGTGTAGTAGACCTTACAGTGAAATGCTGAATACAACAGGTGTAGTAGACCTTACAGTGAAATGCTGAATACAACAGGTGTAGACCTCACAGTGAAATGCTGAATACAACAGGTGTAGACCTCACAGTGAAATGCTGAATACAACAGGTGTAGACCTCACAGTGAAATGCTGAATACAACAGGTGTAGACCTCACAGTGAAATGCTGAATACAACAGGTGTAGTAGACCTCACAGTGAAATGCTGAATACAACAGGTGTAGTAGACCTTACAGTGAAATGCTGAATACAACAGGTGTAGTAGACCTCACAGTGAAATGCTGAATACAACAGGTGTAGTAGACCTTACAGTGAAATGCTGAATACAACAGGTGTAGTAGACCTCACAGTGAAATGCTGAATACAACAGGTGTAGTAGACCTTACAGTGAAATGCTGAATACAACAGGTGTAGACCTTACAGTGAAATGCTGAATACAACAGGTTTAGACCTTACAGTGAAATGCTGAATACAACAGGTGTAGTAGACCTTACAGTGAAATGCTGAATACAACAGGTGTAGTAGACCTTACAGTGAAATGCTGAATACAACAGGTGTAGTAGACCGTACAGTGAAATGCTGAATACAACAGGTGTAGACCTTACAGTGAAATGCTGAATACAACAGGTGTAGTAGACCTCACAGTGAAATGCTGAATACAACAGGTGTAGTAGACCTCACAGTGAAATGCTGAATACAACAGGTGTAGTAGACCTCACAGTGAAATGCTGAATACAACAGGTGTAGTAGACCTTACAGTGAAATGCTGAATACAACAGGTGTAGTAGACCTTACAGTGAAATGCTGAATACAACAGGTGTAGTAGACCGTACAGTGAAATGCTGAATACAACAGGTGTAGACCTTACAGTGAAATGCTGAATACAACAGGTGTAGTAGACCTCACAGTGAAATGCTGAATACAACAGGTGTAGTAGACCTCACAGTGAAATGCTGAATACAACAGGTGTAGTAGACCGTACAGTGAAATGCTGAATACAACAGGTGTAGACCTTACAGTGAAATGCTGAATACAACAGGTGTAGTAGACCTCACAGTGAAATGCTGAATACAACAGGTGTAGTAGACCTCACAGTGAAATGCTGAATACAACAGGTGTAGTAGACCTCACAGTGAAATGCTGAATACAACAGGTGTAGTAGACCTTACAGTGAAATGCTGAATACAACAGGTGTAGTAGACCTTACAGTGAAATGCTGAATACAACAGGTGTAGTAGACCGTACAGTGAAATGCTGAATACAACAGGTGTAGACCTTACAGTGAAATGCTGAATACAACAGGTGTAGTAGACCTCACAGTGAAATGCTGAATACAACAGGTGTAGTAGACCTTACAGTGAAATGCTGAATACAACAGGTGTAGTAGACCTCACAGTGAAATGCTGAATACAACAGGTGTAGTAGACCTTACAGTGAAATGCTGAATACAACAGGTGTAGACCTTACAGTGAAATGCTGAATACAACAGGTTTAGACCTTACAGTGAAATGCTGAATACAACAGGTGTAGTAGACCTTACAGTGAAATGCTGAATACAACAGGTGTAGTAGACCTTACAGTGAAATGCTGAATACAACAGGTGTAGTAGACCGTACAGTGAAATGCTGAATACAACAGGTGTAGACCTTACAGTGAAATGCTGAATACAACAGGTGTAGTAGACCTCACAGTGAAATGCTGAATACAACAGGTGTAGTAGACCTCACAGTGAAATGCTGAATACAACAGGTGTAGTAGACCTTACAGTGAAATGCTGAATACAACAGGTGTAGTAGACCTTACAGTGAAATGCTGAATACAACAGGTGTAGTAGACCGTACAGTGAAATGCTGAATACAACAGGTGTAGACCTTACAGTGAAATGCTGAATACAACAGGTGTAGTAGACCTCACAGTGAAATGCTGAATACAACAGGTGTAGTAGACCTCACAGTGAAATGCTGAATACAACAGGTGTAGTAGACCGTACAGTGAAATGCTGAATACAACAGGTGTAGACCTTACAGTGAAATGCTGAATACAACAGGTGTAGTAGACCTCACAGTGAAATGCTGAATACAACAGGTGTAGTAGACCTCACAGTGAAATGCTGAATACAACAGGTGTAGTAGACCTCACAGTGAAATGCTGAATACAACAGGTGTAGTAGACCTTACAGTGAAATGCTGAATACAACAGGTGTAGTAGACCTTACAGTGAAATGCTGAATACAACAGGTGTAGTAGACCGTACAGTGAAATGCTGAATACAACAGGTGTAGACCTTACAGTGAAATGCTGAATACAACAGGTGTAGTAGACCTCACAGTGAAATGCTGAATACAACAGGTGTAGTAGACCTCACAGTGAAATGCTGAATACAACAGGTGTAGTAGACCTCACAGTGAAATGCTGAATACAACAGGTGTAGTAGACCTTACAGTGAAATGCTGAATACAACAGGTGTAGTAGACCTCACAGTGAAATGCTGAATACAACAGGTGTAGTAGACCTTACAGTGAAATGCTGAATACAACAGGTGTAGACCTTACAGTGAAATGCTGAATACAACAGGTGTAGTAGACCTCACAGTGAAATGCTGAATACAACAGGTGTAGTAGACCTCACAGTGAAATGCTGAATACAACAGGTGTAGTAGACCGTACAGTGAAATGCTGAATACAACAGGTGTAGACCTTACAGTGAAATGCTGAATACAACAGGTGTAGTAGACCTCACAGGGAAATGCTGAATACAACAGGTGTAGTAGACCTCACAGTGAAATGCTGAATACAACAGGTGTAGTAGACCGTACAGTGAAATGCTGAATACAACAGGTGTAGTAGACCTTACAGTGAAATGCTGAATACAACAGGTGTAGTAGACCTTACAGTGAAATGCTGAATACAACAGGTGTAGTAGACCGTACAGTGAAATGCTGAATACAACAGGTGTAGACCTTACAGTGAAATGCTGAATACAACAGGTGTAGTAGACCTCACAGTGAAATGCTGAATACAACAGGTGTAGTAGACCTCACAGTGAAATGCTGAATACAACAGGTGTAGTAGACCTCACAGTGAAATGCTGAATACAACAGGTGTAGTAGACCTCACAGTGAAATGCTGAATACAACAGGTGTAGTAGACCTCACAGTGAAATGCTGAATACAACAGGTGTAGTAGACCTTACAGTGAAATGCTGAATACAACAGGTGTAGTAGACCTCACAGTGAAATGCTGAATACAACAGGTGTAGTAGACCTTACAGTGAAATGCTGAATACAACAGGGGTAGACCTCACAGTGAAATGCTTACTTACAGGCTCTAACCAACAGTGCAAAAAAGGTATTGGGTGAACAATAGGTAGGTAAAGAAATAAAACAACAGTAAAAAGACAGGCTATATACAGTAGCGAGGCTATATACAGTAGGGAGGCTATATACAGTAGGGAGGCTATATACAGTAGAGAGGCTATATACAGTAGAGAGGCTATATACAGTAGAGAGGCTATATACAGTAGAGAGTCTATATTCAGTAGAGAGGCTATATACAGTAGAGAGGCTATATACAGTAGAGAGTCTATATTCAGTAGAGAGGCTATATACAGTAGAGAGGCTATATACAGTAGAGAGGCTATATACAGTAGAGAGGATATATACAGTAGAGAGTCTATATTCAGTAGAGAGGCTATATACAGTAGAGAGTTTATATACAGTAGAGAGACTATATTCAGTAGAGAGGCTATATACAGTAGAGAGGCTATAACAGTAGAGAGGCTATATACAGTAGAGGCTATATACAGTAGAGAGGCTATATACAGTAGAGAGGCTATATACAGCAGAGAGGCTATATACAGCAGAGAGGCTATATACAGTAGAGAGGCTATATACAGTAGAGAGACTATATACAGTAGAGAGACTATATACAGTAGAGAGGCTATATACAGTAGAGAGGCTATATACAGCAGAGAGGCTATATACAGCAGAGAGGCTATATACAGTAGCGAGGCTATATACAGTAGAGAGGCTATATACAGTAGAGAGGCTATATACAGTAGAGAGGCTATATACAGTAGCGAGGCTATATACAGTAGAGAGGCTATATACAGTAGCGAGGCTATATACAGTAGCGAGGCTATATACAGTAGAGAGGCTATATACAGTAGAGAGGCTATATACAGTAGAGAGGCTATATACAGTAGCGAGGCTATATACAGTAGAGAGGCTATATATAGTAGAGAGGCTATAACAGTAGCGAGGCTATATAAAGTAGAGAGGCTATATACAGTAGAGAGGCTACATACAGTAGAGAGGATATATACAGTAGAGAGGTTATATACAGTAGCGAGGCTACATTCAGACACCGGTTAGTCAGGCTGATTGAGGTAGTATGTACATGTAGATATGGTTAAAGTAACTATGTATATATGATGAACAGAGAGTAGCAGTAGTGTAAAAGAGGCGGTGGTGGGTGGCGGGACACAATGCAGATAGCCTGGTTAGCAGATAGCCCGGTTAGCAGATAGCCCGGTTAGCAGATAGCCCAGGTAGCAGATAGCCCGGTTAGCAGATAGCCCGGTTAGCAGATAGCCCGGTTAGCAGATAGCCCGGTTAGCAGATAGCCCGGTTAGCAGATAGCCCGGTTAGCAGATAGCCTGGTTAGCAGATAGCCCAGGTAGCAGATAGCCCGGTTAGCAGATAGCCCGGTTAGCAGATAGCCCGGTTAGCAGATAGCCCGGTTAGCAGATAGCCCGGTTAGCCACTGTTCGGGGGCACTGGTTGGTTGGGCCAATTGAGGTAGTATGTACATGAATGTATAGTTAAAGTGACTATGCTGCTACTCTCTGTTTATCATATATGCAGTGTAAAATAGGGGTTGGTGGGGTATACAATGCAAGTAGTCCGGGTAGCCATTTGATTACCTGTTCAGGAGTCTTATGGCTTGGGGGTAAAAACTGTTGAGAAGCCTTTTTGTCCTAGACTTGGGACTCCGGTACCGCTTGCCATACGGTAGTAGAGAGAACAGTCTATGACTGGGGTGGCTGGGGTCTTTGACAATTTTTAGGGCCTTCCTCTGAACACCGCCTGGTGTAGAGGTCCTGGATGGCAGGCAGCTTAGCCCCAGTGATGTACTGGGCCGTACACACTACCCTCTGAAGTGCCGCCTTGCGGTCGGAGGCCGAGCAGTTGCCATACCAGGCGGTGATGCAACCAGTCAGGATGCTCTCGATGGTGCAGCTGTAGAACCTTTTGAGGATCTGAGGACCCATGCCAAATCTTTTTAGTTTCCTGAGGGGGAAATGGCTTTGTCGTGCCCTCTTCACGACTGTCTTGGTGTGTTTGGACCATTCTAGTTTGTTGGTGATGTGGACACCAAGGAACTTGAAGCTCTCAACCTGCTCCACTACAGCCCCGATGAGAGAACAGGGAGTACAGGAGGGGACTGAGCATGCACCCCTGGGGGGCTCCAGTGTTGAGGATCAGCATGGCAGATGTGTTGCTGCCTACCCTCACCATCTGGGGGCGGCCCGTCAGGAAGTCCAGGATCCAGTTGCAGAGGGAGGTGTTTAATCCCAGGATCCTTAGCTTAGTGATGAGCTTTGAGGGTACTATGGTGTTGAACGCTGAGCTGTAGTTAATGAATAGCATTCTCACATAGGTGTTCCATTGTCCAGGTGGGAAAGGGCAATGTGGAGTGCAATAGAGATTGCATCATCTGTGGATCTCTTGGTGTGGTATGCAAATTGGAGTGGGTCTAGGGTTTCTGGGATAATGGTGTTGATGTGAGCCATTACCAGCCTTTCAAAGCACTTCATGGCTACGGACGTGAGTGCTACGGGTCGGTAGTCATTTAGGCAGGTTGCCTTCGTGTTCTTGGGCACAGGGACTATGGTGGTCTGCTTGAAACATGTTGGTATTACAGACTCAATCAGGGACATGTTGAAAATGTCAGTGAAGACACCTGCCAGTTGGTCAGCACATGCCCGGAGCACATGTCCTGGTAATCCGTCTGGCCCCGCAGCCTTGTGTATGTTGACCTGTTTGAAGGTCTTACTCACGTCGGCTACGGAGAGCGTGATCACACAGTTGTCCGGAACAGCTGATGCTCTCATGCATGCCTCAGTGTTGCTTGCCTCGAAGCGAGCATATAAGTGATTTAGCTCGTCTGGTAGGCTCGTGTCACTGGGCAGCTCACGGCTGTGCTTCCCTTTGTAGTCTGTAATAGTTTGCAGGCCCTACCACATCCGACAAGCATCGGAGCAGGTGTAGTACGATTCAATCTTAGTCCTGTATTGACGCTTTGTCTGTTTGATGGTTCGTCGCAGGGCATAGCTGGATTTCTTATAAGCTTCCGGGTCAGAGTCCCGCACCTTGAAAGCGGCAGCTCTACCCTTTAGCTCTGTGTGAATGTTGCCTGTAATCCATGGCTTCTGGTTGGGGTATGTACGTACGGTCACTGTGGGAATGCACTTATTGATAAAGCCAGTGACTGATGTGGTGTACTCCTCAATGCCATCGGAAGAGTCCCGGGAACATGTTCCAGTCTGTGATAGCAAAACAGTCCTGTAGTTTAGCATCTGCTTCATCTGAGCACTTTTTTATAGACCGAGTCACTGGTGCTTCCTGCTTTAATTTTTGCTTTTAAGCAGAAATCAGGAGGATAGAATTATGGTCAGATTTGCCAAATGGAGGGCGAGGGAGAGCTTTGTACGCATCTCTGTGTGTGGAGTAAAGGTGGTCTAGAGTTTTTTTTCTCCTCCTCTGATTGCTCATGTGACATGCTGGTAGAAATGAGATAAAACCGATTTAAGTTTGCCTGCATTGCTATGGAACCTGTCAGCAGAATGTCTGTGTCTCCCTACTTCCCTCCTCTCCCTCCCCCTGCACCCGCCTGCCATGACCCTGTCACTGAGAGACAGACAGAGGGGTTAACTGAACGTGCCCCCCTCAGAGAGTAGAGCGTGCCCACCAGTAGTAGCTGTCTAGCAGCAGTAGACCTGTCTGTCTGTCCAGTGAGCCCCGCTTGTCTATCTCAGGGATACAAACGAGTCAGCTTTCTGCGAAATTCACCTGTTTTGAATCCAAAATAGGTGACCTACGTGATTTGTGTAGATCCTATGAGAAAAGTTTTGGGGGGGGGGTTAGATCACTACTGGCTGTAAAGTGATGCATGTTTGGACCAAAACTGGCTGTATCCAAGGCTCAGCCAATCGTTCACATAACAACAGAACGCAGCACGCGACACGAGAGAGAAGAGACAACCAATGTGCTAGTTACAGCATCAACGCGCTCTGGAAAGAGCGGGAGAGTTGAAAGGCAGTTTGTCAGTTAACTTACAGCAGCGACTCCCCCTGAACGGTAACGGAGAGGTAACGTTAGGTGAGAAGCCTGACCACGGAGACCGGGGGGTGAGAAGGTTACAGCAGCGACTCCCCCTGAACGGTAACGGAGAGGTAACGTTAGGTGAGAAGCCTGACCACGGAGACCGGGGGGTGAGAAGGTTACAGCAGCGACTCCCCCTGAACGGTAATGGAGAGGTAACGTTAGGTGAGAAGCCTGACCACGGAGACCGGGGGGTGAGAAGGTTACAGCAGCGACTCCCCCTGAACGGTAACGGAGAGGTAACGTTAGGTGAGAAGCCTGACCACGGAGACCGGGGGGTGAGAAGGTTACAGCAGCGACTCCCCCTGAACGGTAACGGAGAGGTAACGTTAGGTGAGAAGCCTGACCACGGAGACCGGGGGGTGAGAAGGTTACAGCAGCGACTCCCCCTGAACGGTAACGGAGAGGTAACGTTAGGTGAGAAGCCTGACCACGGAGACCGGGGGGTGAGAAGGTTACAGCAGCGACTCCCCCTGAACGGTAACGGAGAGGTAACGTTAGGTGAGAAGCCTGACCACGGAGACCGGGGGGTGAGAAGGTTACAGCAGCGACTTCCCCTGAACGGTAACGGAGAGGTAACGTTAGGTGAGAAGCCTGACCACGGAGACCGGGGGGTGAGAAGGTTACAGCAGCACCTCCCGTGAACGGTAACGGAGAGGTAACGTTAGGTGAGAAGCCTGACCACGGAGACCGGGGGGTGAGAAGGTGATGAAGATACATCATGAGCTGTAACCGAAAAACAACTGACATTTGGAAAGTTTGAGGTTGAGGGAGAAAGTGTGGTGGAACAAGTATTGTTAGGTATCTTGTTAGCTGGATCGAATTCACCGTTAGCTAGCCAGTGAAATGTTGAGCAACATTAGCCAAGTTTAACTGATCAAATAATTTAGTTTATGATGTGAAAATTAGCTGGTTAATAAAGTCAGATGCGCTAACGTTAGCTAGCTAACGTTAAAATATAAGATGAGCTAACATTAGTACCCTAACCAGTTCGCTATAGTATTAACTGGTATACGACTCCTTGCCGTTCCTCAAGTTATAACGCCTTAATGTAAACTCACTCACTTTTGTACATCGCCTTGGTCCGTACAATTGACCTTATTTTAACACCCCAAAAAACGTAATACTTCCAGATCAACTGTAATATCAATACCATCGTGAAGCACAATTTCTCCACTTTCCAACAGAATCAATGACATGAGCTCCACGCTGCCCGTTTCTGCATGATTCAACAAGGCAATGAGCTCCACGCTGCCCGTTTCTGCATGATTCAACAAGGCAATGAGCTCCACGCTGCCCGTTTCTGCATGATTCAACAAGGCAATGAGCTCCACGCTGCCCGTTTCTGCATGATTCAACAAGGCAATGAGCTCCGTCGCGTCTTTTTAAAAATGGCGGGTGGGGAAGCGAAACTAATGCTAATGTTAGTGAGAAGGAGAGATGTCGTGTGGCAAAACTGCTTTTTTTCCCACTCGATCTGCCCAACTTATCACCTTATTGCCTCTAAAGTGTAAATAAAACTCTATAAAGAGTTTATATAATGTGTCATTACATACCTTTTTCAAGGTTTGTGTCGAATTTGAATCGGGTTTTTAGGGCGGTGCTTAAAGTGAACTTCAGAATCAAATCAAATCAAATTTATTTATATAGCCCTTCGTACATCAGCTGAAATCTCAAAGTGCTGTACAGAAACCCAGCCTAAAACCCCAAACAGCAAGCAATGCATGTGAAAGAAGCACGTTGGCTGGGAAAAACTCCCTAGGAAAAACTCCTGAGAAAGGCCAAAAACCTAGGAAGAAACCTAGAGAGGAACCAGGCTATGAGGGGTGGCCAGTCCTCTTCTGGCTGTGCCGGGTGGATATTATAACAGAACATGGTCAAGATGTTAAAATGTTCGTAAATGACCAGCATGGTCAAATAATAATAATCATAGTAATTGTCGAGGGTGCAACAAGCACGTCCGGGTTCCGTAGAACAGTTGAAACTGGAGCAGCAGCATGGCCAGGTGGACTGGGGACAGCAAGGAGTCATCATGCCAGGTAGTCCTGAGGCATGGTCCTAGGGCTCAGGTCCTCCGAGAGAAAGAAAGAAAGAGAGAAAGAGAGAATTAGAGAGAGCATATTTACATTCACACAGGACACCGGATAAGACAAGAGAATACTCCAGATGTAACAGACTGACCCTAGCCCCCCGACACATAAACTACTACAGCATAAATACTGGAGGCTGAGACAGGAGGGATCAGAAGACACTGTGGCCCCATCCGATGATACCCCCGGACAGGGCCAAACAGGCAGGATATAACCCCACCCACTTTGCCAAAGCACAGCCCCCACACCACTAGAGGGATATCTACAACCACCAACTTACCGTCCGAAGACAAGGCCGAGTATAGCCCACAAAGATCTCCGCCACGGCACAACCAAGGGGGGGGGCGCCAACCCAGACAGGAAGACCACGTCAGTGGCTCAACCTACTCAAGTGACGCACCCCTCCCATGGACGGCATGGAAGAACACCATTAAGTCAGTGACTCAGCCCCTGTAAAAGGGTTAGAGGCAGAGAATCCCAGTGGGAAGAGGGGAACCGACAAGGCAGAGACAGCAAGGGCGGTTCGTTGCTCCAGCCTTTCCGTTCACCTTCACACTCCTGGGCCAGACTATACTTAATCATAGGACCTACTGAAGAGATAAGTCTTCAGTAAAGACTTAAAGGTTGAGACTGAGTCTGCGTCTCTCACATGGGTAGGCAGACCATTCCATAAAAATGGAGCTCTATAGGAGAAAGCCCTACCTCCAGCCGTTTGCTTAGAAATTCTAGGGACAATTAGGAGGCCTGCGTCTTGTGACCGTAGCGTACGTGTAGGTATGTACGGCAGGACCAAATCGGAAAGATAGGTAGGAGCAAGCCCATGTAATGCTTTGTAGGTTAGCAGTAAAACCTTGAAATCAGCCCTTGCCTTAACAGGAAGCCAGTGTAGGGAGGCTAGCACTGGAGTAATATGATCAAATTTTTTGGTTCTAGTCAGGATTCTAGCAGCCGTATTTAGCACTAACTGAAGTTTGTTTAGTGCTTTATCCGGGTAGCCGGAAAGTAGAGCATTGCAGTAGTCGAGCCTAGAAGTAACAAAAGCATGGATTAATTTTTCTGCGTCATTTTTGGACAGAAAGTTTCTGATTTTTGCAATGTTACGTAGATGGAAAAAAGCTGTCCTTGAAGCAGTCTTGATATGTTCTTCAAAAGAGAGATCAGGGTCCAGAGTAACGCCGAGGTCCTTCACAGTTTTATTTGAGACGACTGTACAACCATCCAGATTAATTGTCAGATTCAACAGAAGATCTCTTTGTTTCTTGGGACCTAGGACAAGCATCTCTGTTTTGTCCGAGTTTAAAAGTAGAAAATTTGCAGCCATCCACTTCCTTATGTCTGAAACACAGGCTTCTAGCGAGGGCAATTTTGGGGCTTCACCATGTTTCATTGAAATGTACAGCTGTGTGTCGTCCGCATAGCAGTGAAATTTAACATTATGTTTTCGAATGACATCCCCAAGAGGTAAAATATATAGTGAAAACAATAGTGGTCCTAGAACGGAACCTTGAGGAACACCGAAATTTACAATTGATTTGTCAGAGGACGAACCATTCACAGAGACAAACTGATATCTTTCCGACAGATAAGATCTAAACCAGGCCAGAACTTGTCCATGTAGACCAATTTGGGTTTCCAATCTCTTCAAAAGAATGTGGTGATCGATGGTATCAAAAGCGGCACTAAGATCTAGGAGCATGAGGACAGATGCAGAGCCTCGGTCTGACGTCATTAAAAGGTCATTTACCACCTTCACAAGTGCAGTCTCAGTGCTATGATGGGGTCTAAAACCAGACTGAAGCGTTTCGTATACATTGTTTGTCTTCAGGAAGGCAGTGAGTTGCTGCGCAACAACTTTTTCTAAAATTTTTGAGAGGAATGGAAGATTCGATATAGGCCGATAGTTTTTTATAATTTCTGGGTCAAGATTCGGCTTTTTCAAGAGAGGCTTTATTACTGCCACTTTTAGTGAGCTTGGTACACATCCGGTGGATAGAGAGCCGTTTATTATGTTCAACATAGGAGGGCCAAGCACAGGAAGCAGCTCTTTCAGTAGTTTAGTTGGAATAGGGTCCAGTATGCAGCTTGAGGGTTTGGAGGCCATGATTATTTTCATCATTATGTCAAGAGATATAGTACTAAAACACTTTAGTATCTCCCTTGATCCTAGGTCCTGGCAGAGTTGTGCAGACTCAGGACAATGGAGCCCTGGAGGAATACCCAGATTTAAAGAGGAGTCCGTAATTTGCTTTCTAATGATCATGATCTTTTCCTCAAAGAAGTTCATAAATGTATTACTGCTGAAGTGAAAGCCATCCTCCATTTGCGAATGCTGCTTTTTAGTTAGCTTTGCGACAGTGTCAAAAAGAAATTTCGGATTGTTCTTATTTTCCTCAATTAAGTTGGAAAAATAGGATGATCGTGCAGCAGTGAGGGCTCTTCGATACTGCACGGTACTGTCTTTCCAAGCTAGTCGGAAGACTTCCAGTTTAGTGTGGCGCCATTTCCGTTCCAATTTTCTGGAAGCTTGCTTCAGAGCTCGTGTATTTTCTGTATACCAGGGAGCTAGTTTCTTATGACAGATGTTTTTAATTTTTAGGGGTGCAACTGCATCTAGGGTATTGCGCAAGGTTGAATTGAGTTCCTCGGTTAGGTGGTTAACTGATTCTTGTCCTCTGACGTCCTTGGGTAGGCAGAGGGAGTCTGGAAGGGCATCAAGGAATCTTTGGGTTGTCTGAGAATTTATAGCACGACTTTTAATCTTCCTTGGTTGGGGTCTGAGCAGATTATTTGTTGCAATTGTAAACGCAATAAAATGGTGGTCCGATAATCCAGGATTATGAGGAAAAACATTAAGATCCACAACATTTATTCCATGGGACAAAACTAGGTCCAGAGTATGACTGTGGCAGTGAGTAGGTCCAGAGACATGTTGGACAAAACCCACTGAGTCGATGATGGCTCCGAAAGCCTTTTGGAGTGGGTCTGTGGACTTTTCCATGTGAATGTTAAAGTCACCAAAAATTAGTATGAGGACACCCCTTCATCCACTATATATACATACTGCTGTATATATAGTGGATGAAGGGGTGTCCTCATACTGCTGTATATATAGTGGATGAAGGGGTGTCCTCATACTGCTGTATATATAGTGGATGAAGGGGTGTCCACATACTGCTGTATATATAGTGGATGAAGGGGTGTCCACATACTGCTGTATATATAGTGGATGAAGGGGTGTCCACATACTGCTGTATATATAGTGGATGAAGGGGTGTCCTCATACTGCTGTATATATAGTGGATGAAGGGGTGTCCTCATACTGCTGTATATATAGTGGATGAAGGGGTGTCCATACTGCTGTATATATAGTGGATGAAGGGGTGTCCACATACTGCTGTATATATAGTGGATGAAGGGGTGTCCTCATACTGCTGTATATATAGTGGATGAAGGGGTGTCCTCATACTGCTGTATATATAGTGGATGAAGGGGTGTCCTCATACTGCTGTATATATAGTGGATGAAGGGGTGTCCTCATACTGCTGTATATATAGTGGATGAAGGGGTGTCCTCATACTGCTGTATATATAGTGGATGAAGGGGTGTCCTCATACTGCTGTATACATAGTGGATCTTGGTCTGATTGATGACGTACCACAACGTTGTTACAACGTCTTCATCCACCGATTGATTTATCAAGTTGTTTAGCTTTGAGGCGCAGTGTTGTTATCACACACACACGCACACGCACACGCACACGCACACGCACACGCACAGACGCGCACACAGACACACAGACACACACACACACACACACACACACACACACACAGATGCGCACACACACACACACACACAGACGCGTACACACACACACAGACGCGCACACACACACACACAGACGCGCACACACACACAGACACACACACAGACGCGCGCGCACACATAAACAGACACACACACACAGACACACACAGACACACACACAGACACACAGACACACACAAACAGACACACACAAACAGACACACACACACACACACACACACACACACAGACAGAGACAAATACACAAAGCGGCTCTTAAACCGGAGTGGAAAGCTGTTCACGGGAGCCAAAGATTAACGAAGTAATCAATGTGTGGATTGAAAACTGTTCTGCAGGGCGGCGACTAACGCAACGCTGTCAATATCCTCTGTTGTTATTTTAATGAGGAAATTAAGGAGAGAGGATTGGAGCTCCTCTCTGTCTGACACCAACGTTTCCCTCAGTTGGCTGATTAAACAACGTTTAGTTTACCTCCTAAATGGCATTCCCTATAGGCTCTGGTCTAAAGTAGTGTACTATATAGGGAATAGGGCTCTGGTCTATAGTAGTGCACTATATAGGGAATAGGGCTCTGGTCTAATGTCTCCCTGTTCCCTATGGGCTCTGGTCTATAGTAGTGTACTATATAGGGAATAGGGCTCTGGTCTATAGTAGTGCACTATATAGGGAATAGGGCTCTGGTCTATAGTAGTGTACTATATAGGGAATAGGGCTCTGGTCTAAAGTAGGGCACTATATAGGGAATAGGGCCCTGGTCTCCTGACCCCTCCTTTCTCAGCCTCCAGTATTTATGCTGCAGTAGTTTATGTGTTGGGGGGCTAGGGTCAGTCTGTCACATCTGGAGTATTTCTCTTGTCTTTTCCGGTGTCCTGTGTGAATTTAAATATTCTCTCTCTCTCTCTTTCTCTCTTTCTCTCTTTCTTTCTCTCTCTCGGAGGACCTGAGCCCTAGGACCATGCCTCAGGACTACCTAGCTTGATGACTCCTTGCTGTCCCCAGTTCACCTGGCCGTGCTGCTGCTCCAGTTCCAACTGTTCTGCCCACAGCTATGGAACCCTGACCTGTTCACCGGACGTGCTACCTGTCCCAGACCTGCTGTTTTCAACTCTCTAGAGACAGCAGGAGCGGTAGAGATACTCTCAAAGATCGGCTATGAAAAATCCAACTGACACTTACTCTTGTGTTACTGACTTGTTGCACCCTCGACAACTACTATGATTATTATTATTTGACAATGCTGGTCATTTATGAACATTTGAACATCTTGGCCATGTTCTGTTATAATCTCCACCCGGCACAGCCAGAAGAGGACTGGCCACCCCTCATAGCCTGGTTCTTCTCTAGGTTTCTTCCTAGGTTCTGGCCTTTCTAGGGAGTTTTTCCTAGGGAGTGTTTCCTAGCCACCGTGCTTCTTTCACCTGCATTGCTTGCTGTTTGGGGTTTTAGGCTGGGTTTCTGTACAGCACTTTTAGATATCAGCTGATGTAAGAAGGGCTATATAAATACATTTGATTTGATTTGATTTGGTCTATAGTATTGTACTATATAGGGAATAGGGCTCTGGTCTATAGTAGTGTACTATATAGGGAATAGGGCTCTGGTCTATAGTAGTGCACTATATAGGGAATAGGGCTCTGGTCTATAGTAGTGCACTATATAGGGAATAGGGCTCTGGTCTATAGTAGTGCACTATATAGGGAATAGGGCTCTGGTCTATAGTAGTGTACTATATAGGGAATAGGGCTCTGGTCTAAAGTAGTGCACTATACAGGGAATAGGGCTCTGGTCTATAGTAGTGCACTATATAGGGAATAGGGCTCTGGTCTATAGTAGTGTACTATATATAGGGAATAGAGCTCTGGTCTAAAGTAGTGCACTATATAGGGAATAGGGCTCTGGTCTAAAGTAGTGCACTATATAGGGAATAGGGCTCTGGTCTATAGTAGTGTACTATATAGGGAATAGGGTGCCATTCGAGACGCCACCATAAATGTTTCCCTAGCCAGGGCAGTTAACAGAGTCACACCCTGATCTGTATTTGGAAAAAGTATTTGAAAGTATTTGGTTTTAAATATACTTAAGTATCAAAAGTAAATGGAATTGCTAAAATATACTTAAGTATCAAAAGTAAAAGTATAAATAATTTCAAAATCCTTATATTAAGCAAAACAGACAGCAGCATTGTTTTTCTTTGTGGACATCCAGGGTCACACTACAAAACTCAGACATCATTTACAAACAAAGTATTTGTGTTTAATGAGTCCGTTAGATCAAAAGGCAGTAGGGATGACCAGGGATGTTCTCTTGATAAGTGTGTGAATTGGACCATTTTCCTGTCAAAATGTAACGAGTACTTTGGGTGTCAGGGAAAATGTATGGAGTAAAAAGTACAGAATTTTCTTTAGGAATGTAGTGAAGTAAAAGTAAAAGTTGCCAAAAATATAAATTGTAAAGTAAAGTACAGATACCCCAAAAAAACTGCTTAAGTAGTACTTTAAAGTATTTTTACTTATGTACTTTACACCACTGCCTGTCCTGACCCTGAGCCTGTCTGCCGTTCTGTACCTTTCGGACTCTGCCCTGGATCACTGACCTCTGCCTGTCCTTGACCTGTCGTTAAGCCTGCCTGCCGTTCTGTACCTTACGGACTCTGCCCTGGATTATTGACCTCTGCCTGCCCTTGACCTGTCGTTAAGCCTGCCTGCCGTTCTGTACCTTACGGACTCTGCCCTGGATTATTGACCTCTGCCTGCCCTTGACCTGTCGTTAAGCCTGCCTGCCATTCTGTACCTTACGGACTCTGCCCTGGATTATTGACCTCTGCCTGCCCTTGACCTGTCGTTAAGCCTGCCTGCCGTTCTGTACCTTACGGACTCTGCCCTGGATCACTGACCTCTGCCTGTCCTTGACCTGTCGTTAAGCCTGCCTGCCGTTCTGTACCTTACGGACTCTGCCCTGGATTATTGACCTCTGCCTGCCTTTGACCTGTCGTTAAGCCTGCCTGCCGTTCTGTAACTTTCGGACTCTGCCCTGGATCACTGACCTCTGCCTGTCCTTGACCTGTCGTTAAGCCTGCCTGCCGTTCTGTACCTTTCGGACTCTGCCCTGGATCACTGACCTCTGCCTGTCCTTGACCTGTCGTTAAGCCTGCCTGCCGTTCTGTACCTTACGGACTCTGCCCTGGATTATTGACCTCTGCCTGCCCTTGACCTGTTAAGCCTGCCCCCTTGTTTTGTAATAAACGTTTGTTACTTCGAAACTGTCTTCACCTGGGTCTTTTCCTGAGCCTTGACACGGAGTGTTTAGTGTTCAGGTAAGACAGGGGGGCTTTCTTTACCCATGGAGATGACACACGGAGTGTTTAGTGTTCAGGCCAGACAGGGGGGCTTTCTTTACCAGGGAGATGACACACGTAGTGTTTAGTGTTCAGGCCAGACAAGGGGGCTTTCTTTACCAGGGAGATGACACACGGAGTGTTTAGTGTTCAGGTAAGACAGGGGGGCTATATAGGGAATAGGGCTCCCTGTTCCCTATGGGCCCTGGTCTAAAGTAGTATACTATATAGGGAATAGGGCTCTGGTCTAAAGTAGTGCACTATATAGGGAATAGGGCTCTGGTCTAAAGTAGTGCACTATATAGGGAATAGGGCTCTGGTCTATAGTAGTGTACTATATGGGGAATAGGGCCCTGGTCTATAGTAGTACCACTATATGGGGAATAGGGCCCTGGTCTAAAGTAGTGCACTATATAGGGAATAGGGCTCTGGTCTATAGTAGTGTACTATATAGGGAATAGGGCCCTGGTCTATAGTAGTGCACTATATATGTTGTGTGGTTCCCTTTGATCCACCGAATGAGGAATTAACAGGAGAATCCATTCTCACACCAGCCTCTGTGTTTGTGCACAAGGGTCCGGGGACGAGTGTTATGGTGGACCGTGTGATTACAAAAAAAACCTCCCTGTTTTCCAACACCACGACTTCTAATTGGACAGAGTCTCGGTGTGGAAAGACTGACTGCCTCTCTAATGGCACTCTGTCTGTCCTCTATCGGCAGGGTTTCCCAAACTCAGCCTGTGAATAAGTCAAAGTGTATATTTCTGTGGCTCTGCCAGGTATCTGGGACTGAGGGAAGTCTGACTGAGGCCGTCCTAATATGGATACTGTTACCACGTGAGTTTCTGTTTTTTACTTTAATCAAATCCCCATGCATCATATATAAGGCTACCAGCTAGTCCTTTTTGATTTATTTTTGATGTTTTATTGAACTTTTATTTTAACTAGGCAAGTCAGTTAAGAACAAATTCTTATTTACAATGACGACCTACCAGAAGGCAAAAGGTCTCCTGCGGAGATGGGGCCTGGGATTAAACATACAAATACATTTAAATAAAAATATAGGACAAAACACACATCATGACAAGAGAGACAACACAACACTACATAGAGAGAGACAACACAACACTACATAAAGAGAGACAACACTACACTACATAAAGAGAGACAACACAACACTACATAGAGACAACACAACACTACATAGAGAGAGACAACACAACACTACATAAAGATAGACAACACTACACTACATAAAGAGAGACAACACAACACTACATAGAGAGAGACAACACAACACTACATAAAGAGAGACAACACAACACTACATA
The DNA here is from genome assembly GCF_901001165.1 of Salmo trutta. Lineage (NCBI taxonomy): Eukaryota > Metazoa > Chordata > Actinopteri > Salmoniformes > Salmonidae > Salmo > Salmo trutta. The sequence goes on from NW_021822677.1 coordinate 458,580, forward strand.
AAGAGAGACAACACAACACTACATAAAGAGAGACACCACTACATAAAGAGAGACAACACAACACTACATAAAGAGAGACACCACAACACTACATAGAGACAACACAACACTACATAAAGAGAGACAACACAACACTACATGAAGAGAGACAACACAACACTACATAAAGAGAGACACCACAACACTACATAAAGAGAGACAACACCACACTACATAAAGAGAGACAACACAACACTACATGAAGAGAGACAACACAACACTACATAAAGAGAGACACCACAACACTACATAAAGAGAGACAACACAACACTACATAAAGAGAGACAACACAACACTACATAAAGAGAGACAACACAACACTACATAAAGAGAGACAACACTACATAAAGAGAGACACCACAACACTACATAAAGAGAGACAACACAACACTACATAAAGAGAGACAACACAACACTACATAAAGAGAGACAACACAACACTACATAAAGAGAGACAACACAACACTACATAAAGAGAGACAACACTACATAAAGAGAGACACCACTACACTACATAAAGAGAGACAACACAACACTACATAAAGAGAGACAACACAACACTACATAAAGAGAGACAACACAACACTACATAAAGAGAGACAACACAACACTACATAAAGAGAGACAACACAACACTACATGAAGAGAGACAACACAACACTACATAAAGAGAGACAACACTACATAAAGAGAGACAACACAACACTACATAAAGAGAGACAACACAACACTACATGAAGAGAGACAACACAACACTACATAGAGAGAGACAACACAACACTACATAAAGACACCACAACACTACATAAAGAGAGACAACACAACACTACATGAAGAGAGACAACACAACACTACATAGAGAGAGACAACACAACACTACATAAAGACACCACAACACTACATAAAGAGAGACAACACTACACTACATAGAGAGAGACAACACAACACTACATAAAGAGAGACACCACAACACTACATAGAGAGAGACACCACAACACTACATAGAGACACCACAACACTACATAAAGAGAGACAACACAACACTACATAAAGAGAGACAACACAACACTACATAAAGAGAGACAACACTACATAAAGAGAGACACCACAACACTACATAAAGAGAGACAACACAACACTACATAGAGAGAGACAACACAACACTACATAAAGAGAGACAACACAACACTACATAGAGAGAGACCTAAGACAACAACATAGCAAGACATCTTATAGTTACATTGTTTTTGACTTTAATCAAATCCCCAGGTATTTCACTGCATATAAAGGCCTACCAGCTAGTCCTTCATATTATAATTACATTGTTTTTGACTTTAATCAAATCCCCAGGTATTTCACTGCATATAAAGGCCTACCAGCTAGTCCTTCATATTATAATTACATTGTTTTTGACTTTAATCAAATCCCCAGGTATTTCACTGCATATATAGGCCTACCAGCTAGTCCTTCATATTATAACTACCTTGTTTTTGACTTTCTGAGTTCAAAGTCCCCCGTGCTGCTAATGCTAGCCGCGGTTAGCATGATAATAGACTATCTCTCTCTTGAGACATTAGCCAGCATGTTGCTTACGGCCATATCACATAAATTGATGTGGATTTTTTTTTTTTTTTACGACGTGAGTTGCTGAGCAAAGTGTTCCAACGTATGACAGAGAACTCATCCAAGGTTGGAGTCGGCACTGGGAATTTCTGTATTTAGCGTCTCTGAGTTTGGTCCCAAATGGCAACTTATTACCTTCTTAGTCCACTACTGTTGACCAGAGCCCTATAGGCCCTGAGCCCTTATAAAGGGAACAGAGGGATATTTACGATGCATTCTGAGTCTCCATGTTTCTCCATGGTTATAGGTGTCTCTCTGGTGTCTTGTTGTTGGTACCATAATGCTCCTCTCCTAATTGGGTTGTTATGAGACAAAATCTGTTCTCCTCTCAAACTGTAATGTTGTCTGTCCCACTGGAAGTTCTCCTCTCAAACTGTAATGTTGTCTGTCTCACTGGAAGTTCTCCTCTCAAACTGTAATGTTGTCTGTCCTACTGGAAGTTCTCCTCTCAAACTGTAATGCTGTCTGTCCCAGTGGAAGTTCTCCCCTCAAACTGTAATGTTGTCTGTCCCAGTGGAAGTTCTCCTCTCAAACTGTAATGCTGTCTGTCCCAGTGGAAGTTCTCCTCTCAAACTGTAATGTTGTCTGTCCCAGTGGAAGTTCTCCTCTCAAACTGTAATGCTGTCTGTCCCAGTGGAAGTTCTCCTCTCAAACTGTAATGCTGTCTGTCTCACTGGAAGTTCTCCTCTCAAACTGTAATGTTGTCTGTCTCACTGGAAGTTCTCCTCTCAAACTGTAATGTTGTCTGTCTCACTGGAAGTTCTCCCCTCAAACTGTAATGTCTGTCTCACTGGAAGTTCTCCTCTCAAACTGTAATGCTGTCTGTCTCACTGGAAGTTCTCCTCTCAAACTGTAATGTTGTCTGTCCCAGTGGAAGTTCTCCTCTCAAACTGTAATGTTGTCTGTCTCACTGGAAGTTCTCCTCTCAAACTGTAATGTTGTCTGTCTCACTGGAAGTTCTCCTCTCAAACTGTAATGTTGTCTGTCCCTGTGGAAGTTCTCCTCTCAAACTGTAATGTTGTCTGTCCCACTGGAAGTTCTCCTCTCAAACTGTAATGTTGTCTGTCTCACTGGAAGTTCTCCTCTCAAACTGTAATGTTGTCTGTCTCACTGGAAGTTCTCCCCTCAAACTGTAATGTCTGTCTCACTGGAAGTTCTCCTCTCAAACTGTAATGTTGTCTGTCCAAGTGGAAGTTCTCCTCTCAAACTGTAATGTTGTCTGTCCCAGTGGAAGTTCTCCTCTCTCACATTAATCAGCAGGAGGAGGGTGTGAGTTGGGACAGGAGTGCAGAGAGAGCAGAAGCAGCCTTGAAAGACAATTAATCACTCAAGAGATGCAACGCCTAGGGCAGTACCAGCAAACAGAGCGCTCCGTGTACGGAATAGGGGATGAGGAGGAGAGGGGGAGAGACAGAAATCGAAATTAAGAGGAGAGAGAGGGAGGAGAGGGAATGAGAGAGTGACGGGTAGAGGAGGAGAGAGAAAAGGGGAGAGATATTTGTAGATAAAGAGATCGACAGAGAGATGAGGAGAGAAAAACCTACTTAGTATCAGATCAAGTCACAAAGTCGACATGTCAGCTGATCTTTACTTCACTACGACCTGAAGTTTATACCAAGTTTATACCATCAGGCTCCGATCATCATTATCCCAGTAATACATCTGTATCTCAGACACCCACTCAGACACCCACTCAGACACCCACCCACTCAGACAGCCACCCACTCAGACAGCCACCCACTCAGACACCCACCCACTCAGACCACCACTCAGACGCCCACCCAGACAGCCACCCACTCAGACCACCACTCAGACGCCCACTCACTCAGACACCCACTCAGACAGCAGCATAGACTAGGGCGGACAAGGAGAAGATCCTCTGTCATCATATCACTTTAATAGTTGTTGTAATCCAGGGATAGACAACTCTCTGCTCCATGCAGACCTGCGTGTCTACTATTGCCTGCCACTTCATTGCACACAAGTTCACACACATAGGAAGGAGATTAGCTGGGCTGTAAGTGGGTCATACTTCAGCAGAGAGAGAGGTGATAGAGACAGAGAGAGAGACAGACAGAGAGACAGACAGAAAGGTGAGTGAGAGACAGAGAGAGAGACAGACAGAGAGACAGACAGAAAGGTGAGCGAGAGACAGAGAGAGAGGCAGAGAGAGAGACAGACAGAGAGAGAGAGGTGAGCGAGAGACAGAGAGCGAGAGACAGAGAGAGAGGTGGGATGAAAGAGAAAGAAGGGAGAGGATGGAGAGAGAGCGAGAGCCCGAGAGAGCGAGAGACCGAGAGGCAGCGAGACAGAGAGAGAGAGGTGGGATTAAAGAGAGAGCAAGAGACCGAGAGAGCGAGAGACCGAGAGAGAGAGAGAGAGGTGGGATGAAAGAGAGAGAAGGGGGGGATGGAGAGAGAGCGAGAGACCGAGAGAGAGAGAGCGAGAGACAGAGAGAGAGGTGGGATGAAAGAGAAAGAAGGGAGAGGATGGAGAGAGAGCGAGAGACCGAGAGAGAGAGAGAGAGGTGGGATGAAAGAGAGAGAAGGGGGGGATGGAGAGAGAGCGAGAGACCGAGAGAGAGAGAGAGAGGTGGGATGAAAGAGAGAGAAGGGGGGGATGGAGAGAGAGCGAGAGACCGAGAGAGAGAGAGAGAGGTGGGATGAAAGAGAGAGAAGGGGGGGATGGAAGAGCGAGAGAGAGAGAGCGAGAGAGAGCGAGAGAGAGAGAGGTGGGATGAAAGAGAAAGCGAGAGATGAGAAGGTATCGAGTGTCCTGTGAGATTTATGAACCCCCCCAGTGTAGGGTACGTGGACACCTGGGACCTGGATTCCCCACCACCCTCTCACAGTTTATAGATGGACCCCTAATCATATTTCACCCAACGCCATTTTAATTTACACAGGCTCGGTGTGATGCCTGTTCTCCCTCACAGGTCCTCCTCCGTCTCCAGGCCGACACCCCACTAACAGTGTAATGTATTGGTCCGTAATGGGAGTGTTGAACCTGAGAGCATCGTGCTATAGATCAATGTGCTGTAGAAGACTGATGATATTGACTGACGCTATAGATCACCTCACAGACTAACAGCACCTGGCTCAATGACTTGGGATGTCAGTATAGTATATAGTGTAAAGGGGGGGTTTCTCCACCTATGTAATATGTCCTTTCAGGGGGGACTACCATCTTAGAGTAAAGCGGACGTGTGAAACTAAGTCAATACCACAGAGCTCAATACTCTCCTAAGACAGATCTGATTCCTTTGGCCTGAGTTTTATCTCCTATCTACAGGGTGGCATTAAAGGGTAAGGAGATTAATCATTGTTGTCCCCCCCCCCCCCCACTGGTAATGTATTCGGAGGTGGACGTTTATTGGGATGAGTCTTGTCCTGAAGGCAGAACTGAGAGATTTCCGCTAGGTGGGTCAGCTGCAAAGTCAAAATTGGCCTCTATTGTAAAAATTCACGAAAACAAAAAAAATAGCTTTTTGGTCTTAATTTAAGGTTAAGGTTAGGCATTAGGGTTAGCAGTGTGGTTAAGGTTAGGCATTAGGGTTAGCAGTGTGGTTAAGGTTAGGCATTAGGGTTAGCAGTGTGGTGTTAAGGTTAGGCATTAGGGTTAGCAGTGTGGTTAAGGTTAGGCATTAGGGTTAGCAGTGTGGTTAAGGTTAGGCATTAGGGTTAGCAGTGTGGTTAAGGTTAGGCATTAGGGTTAGCAGTGTGGTTAAGTTTAGGCATTAGGGTTAGCTGTGTGGTTAAGGTTAGGCATTAGGGTTAGCAGTGTGGTTAAGTTTAGGCATTAGGGTTAGCTGTGTGGTTAAGGTTAGGCATTAGGGTTAGCAGTGTGGTTAAGTTTAGGCATTAGGGTTAGCAGTGTGGTTAAGGTTAGGCATTAGGGTTAGCAGTGTGGTTAAGGTTAGGCATTAGGGTTAGCAGTGTGGTGTTAAGGTTAGGCATTAGGGTTAGCAGTGTGGTTAAGGTTAGGCATTAGGGTTAGCAGTGTGGTTAAGGTTAGGCATTAGGGTTAGCAGTGTGGTTAAGGTTAGGCATTAGGGTTAGCAGTGTGGTTAAGGTTAGGCATTAGGGTTAGCAGTGTGGTTAAGGTTAGGCATTAGGGTTAGCAGTGTGGTTAAGGTTAGGCATTAGGCTTAGGAGTGGGGTGTTAAGGTTAGGCATTAGGGTTAGCAGTGTGGTTAAGGTTAGGCATTAGGGTTAGCAGTGTGGTTAAGGTTAGGCATTAGGGTTAGCAGTGTGGATAAGGTTATGTTAGGCATTAGGGTTAGCAGTGTGGCGTCAAGGTTAGGCATTAGGGTTAGCAGTGTGGTTAAGGTTAAGGTTAGGCATTAGGGTTAGCAGTGTGGTTAAGGTTATGGTTAAAACCAGCTAGTGACCACTCTGTAGAGATGCCTCAAGAACAATATTCATTACCAAAAAACGCTAACCTGCAATGTATTCACTGATACTGAAGGTCAGAACTATAGTGTGGGTGTGTGTGTGTGTGTGTGTGTGTGTGTGTGTGTGTGTGTGTGTGTGTGTGTGTGGTGTGTGTGTGTGTGTGTGGT
>NW_021822677.1:464815-490014 GCF_901001165.1 Salmo trutta
AGCCAGATAATGGCTGTGTGTGTTAGCTAATACTCAGTTGTAAATAGACAGATAACGGTTGTGTTAGCTAGATACTACATTTGGTAAATAGACCGATTGGCTGTGTGTTAGCTAGATACTACAGTTGGTAAATAGCCAGATAATGGCTGTGTTTTAGCTAAATACTACACTTGGTAATAGCCAGATAATGTCTCTGTTGTATAAAGTCTGTTTTCTGGAAGTTGTACTATTTTACAGCAGTGCTGGTTTAGAGCTCTGAATGGTAGCTATCGTGAAAGTTTGTCTGTGAATGTTGAGCCTCTAGTGAAAACATCCTGAACTGACAATCAATAACCAAAAAAAAGTCAACAAAAAACGTAATTAAACATAGAAGAAAGATCATTAATTACACTCAATCTGTGTCCGCAAATGGTTCCCTATTTGGTGACTACCTGTGCCAGGTCCCATGTGGGGCTCTGGTCAGAATAGCGCACTATGTTGAATAGCTTGCCATTTGGGACACGCGCCAGAGACAATTCATTACTCAATCAATAAAGGAGGGGTACAAACTATAGATGTGTTTAGGATTGTATTTCTTTTCTCTTGGTACAAATAAGACATAGAGTATTGATTCTATTGTGGTGTTTTTCCCCTCCGTAGTGGACCCAGTGTAAACTATCATGGTCAGCTGGCTTAACGCTGTGGATTGGGGGAGACAGAGAGACAGACACACAGAGAGAGAGAGAGAGAGAGACACACAGAAGAGAGAGAGACAGAGAGACAGAGAGAGAGACAGAGAGAGAGAGAGACAGAGAGAGAGAGAGAGACAGAGAGAGGAGACAGAGAGAGACAGAGAGAGACAGAGAGAGAGAGATAGAGAGAGAAGAGAGAGAGAGAGAAGAGAGAGAGACATAGAGAAAGAGAGACAGAGGGGGGAATGAGAGACAGAGAGGGGGAATGAGAGACAGAGAGGGGGGACAGAGAGACAGAGAGGGGGAATGAGAGACGAGAGGGGGAATGAGAGACAAGAGAGAGGGGAATGAGAGACAGAGAGAGAGAGAGAGAGAGACATGAGAGAGATGAGGACATGAGAGAGAGAGACATGAGAGAGATGAGAGACATGAGAGAGAGAGACATGAGAGAGATGAGAGGAGAGACGAGAGAGAGACATGAGAGAGAGAGACTGAGAGACAGAGAGAGAGACATGAGAGACATGAGAGACAGAGAGAGAGAGACATGAGAGACATGAGAGACAGAGGAGAGAGACATGAGACATGAGAGACAGAGAGAGAGACATGAGAGACATGATAGACAGAGAGAGAGAGACATGAGAGACATGAGAGACAGAGAGAGAGAGACATGAGAGACATGAGAGAGAGAGACATGAGAGACATGAGAGAGAGAGACATGAAGACATCAGAGAGAGAGACATGATACATCAGAGAGAGAGAGACATGAGAGACATGAGAGAGAGACATGAGAGACATGAGAGACAGAGAGAGAGAGACATGAGAGACAGAGAGAGAGAGACGTTGAGAGACAGAGAGAGAGAGAGAGACATGAGAGACAGAGAGAGAGAGACGGTGAGAGACAAGAGAGCGAGAGAGAGAACAGAGAGATTGCGAGAGAGAGAGTTGACTGTGTCAGGGTGTAAAACAGTGGGTTCATGTCCATTCATTTCCAGGATGAACAAAGTAGATGGGAGAGGGAACAGATGTTTTGAAATTAATTCCTGTCAACATTAAGTATGTTTTATGCTGTGCTGTTCGGTTGTTTACATAGTCCAAAGATTCCATCTGTATTGACAGGTGATACCAGTCTGTAGTGACAGGTGATATCAGTCTGTAGAGTGACAGGTGATATCAGTCTGTAGTGACAGGTGATATCAGTCTGTAGTGACAGGTGATATCATCTGTAGAGTGACAGGTGATACCAGTCTGTAGAGTGACAGGTGATATCAGTCTGTAGTGACAGGTGATATCAGTCTGTAGTGACAGGTGATACCAGTCTGTAGAGTGACAGGTGATACCAGTCTGTAGAGTGACAGGTGATATCAGTCTGTAGAGTGACAGGTGATATCAGTCTGTAGGGACAGGTAATATCAGTCTGTAGAGTGAAGGGTGATACCAGTCTGTAGAGTGACAGGTGATATCAGTCTGTAGTGATAGGTGATACCAGTCTGTAGTGACAGGTGATACCAGTCTGTAGTGACAGGTGATATCAGTCTGTAGAGTGACAGGTGATACCAGTCTGTAGGGACAGTGATACCAGTCTGTAGTGATAGGTGATATCAGTCGTAGTGACAGGTGATATCAGTCTGTAGTGACAGGTGATACCAGTCTGTAGTGACAGGTGATACCAGTCTGTAGTGACAGGTGATACCAGTCTGTAGTGACAGGTGATATCAGTCTGTAGTGTACAGGTGATATCAGTCTGTAGTGACAGGTGATACCAGTCTGTAGTGACAGGTGATATCAGTCTGTAGTGACAGGTGATATCAGTCTGTAGAGTGACAGGTGATACCAGTCTGTAGTGACAGGTGACACCAGTCTGTAGTGACAGGTGATACCAGTCTGTAGAGTGACAGGTGATATCAGTCTGTAGAGTGATAGGTGATATCAGTCTGTAGAGTGACAGGTGATACCAGTCTGTAGTGACAGGTGATATCAGTCTGTAGAGTGACAGGTGATACCAGTCTGTAGTGACAGGTGATACCAGTCTGTAGTGACAGGTGATACCAGTCTGTAGAGTGACAGGTGATATCAGTCTGTAGTGACAGGTGATACCAGTCTGTAGTGACAGGATACCAGTCTGTAGTGACAGGTGATACCAGTCTGTAGTGACAGGTGATACCAGTCTGTAGAGTGACAGGTGATACCAGTCTGTAGTGACAGGCGATACCAGTCTGTAGAGTGACAGGTGATATCAGTCTGTAGTGACAGGTGATACCAGTCTGTAGTGACAGGTGATACCAGTCTGTAGTGACAGGTGATACCAGTCTGTAGTGACAGGTGATACCAGTCTGTAGAGTGACAGGTGATACCAGTCTGTAGTGACAGGTGATACCAGTCTGTAGAGTGACAGGTGATACAAGTCTGTAGTGACAGGTGATACAGTCTGTAGTGACAGGTGATACCAGTCTGTAGTGACAGGTGATACCAGTCTGTATTGACAGGTGATACCAGTCTGTGTGAGAGGTGATATCAGTCTGTAGAGTGACAGGTGATACCAGTCTGTAGTGACAGGTGATACCAGTCTGTAGTGACAGGTGATACAAGTCTGTAGTGACAGGTGATACCAGTCTGTAGAGTGACAGGTGATACCAGTCTGTAGGGACAGGTGATACCAGTCTGTAGAGTGACAGGTGATACCAGTCTGTAGTGACAGGTGATACCAGTCTGTAGTGACAGGTGATACCAGTCTGTAGTGACAGGTGATACCAGTCTGTAGTGACAGGTATACCAGTCTGTAGTGACAGGTGATACCAGTCTGTAGTGGAGGTGATATCAGTCTGTAGAGTGACAGGTGATACCAGTCTGTAGTGACAGGTGATATCAGTCTGTAGAGTGACAGGTGATACCATCTGTAGTGACAGGTGATATCATCTGTAGAGTGACAGGTGATACCAGTCTGTAGTGACAGGTGATACCAGTCTGTAGAGTGACAGGTGATACCAGTCTGTAGTGACAGGTGATACCAGTCTGTAGAGTGACAGGTGATATCAGTCTGTAGTGACAGGTGATACCAGTCTGTAGTGACAGGTGATACAAGTCTGTAGTGACAGGTGATACCAGTCTGTAGAGTGACAGGTGATACCAGTCTGTAGTGACAGGTGATACCAGTCTGTAGAGTGACAGGTGATACCAGTCTGTAGAGTGACAGGTGATACCAGTCTGTAGTGACAGGTGATACCAGTCTGTAGTGACAGGTGATACAAGTCTGTAGTGACAGGTGATACCAGTCTGTAGATGACAGGTGATACCAGTTGTAGGGACAGGATATATCAGTCTTTAGTGACAGGTGATACCAGTCTGTAGAGTGACAGGTGATACCAGTCTGTAGTGACAGGTGATACCAGTCTGTAGAGTGTCAGGTGATATCAGTCTGTAGTGACAGGTGATACCAGTCTGTAGTGACAGGTGATACAAGTCTGTAGTGACAGGTGATACCAGTCTGTAGAGTGACAGGTGATACCAGTCTGTAGTGACAGGTGATACCAGTCTGTAGAGTGACAGGTGATACCAGTCTGTAGAGTGACAGGTGATACCAGTCTGTAGTGACAGGTGATACCAGTCTGTAGTGACAGGTGATACAAGTCTGTAGTGACAGGTGATACCAGTCTGTAGAGTGACAGGTGATACCAGTCTGTAGGGACAGGATATATCAGTCTTTAGTGACAGGTGATACCAGTCTGTAGAGTGACAGGTGATACCAGTCTGTAGTGACAGGTGATACCAGTCTGTAGAGTGTCAGGTGATATCAGTCTGTAGTGACAGGTGATACCAGTCTGTAGAGTGACAGGTGATACCAGTCTGTAGTGACAGGTGATACCAGTCTGTAGAGTGTCAGGTGATATCAGTCTGTAGTGACAGGTGATATCAGTCTGTAGTGACAAGTGATAGTCTGTCGAGTGACAGGTGATATCAGTCTATAGTGACAGGTGATATCAGTCTGTAGTGACAGGTGATACCAGTCTGTAGTGACAGGTGATATCAGTCTGTAGAGTGACAGGTGATACCAGTCTGTAGTGACAGGTGATACCAGTCTGTAGAGTGTCAGGTGATATCAGTCTGTAGTGACAGGTGATACCAGTCTGTAGAGTGACAGGTGATACCAGTCTGTAGTGACAGGTGATATCAGTCCGTAGTGACAGGTGATATCAGTCTGTAGTGACAAGTGATAGTCTGTAGAGTGACAGGTGATATCAGTCTGTAGTGACAGGTGATATCAGTCTATAGTGACAGGTGATACCAGTCTGTAGTGACAGGTGATATCAGTCTGTAGAGTGACAGTGATACCAGTCTGTAGTGACAGGTGATACCAGTCTGTAGAGTGACAGGTGATACCAGTCTGTAGTGACAGGTGATACCAGTCTGTAGAGTGACAGGTGATATCAGTCTGTAGTGACAGGTGATACCAGTTTTTAGTGACAGGTGATATCAGTCTGTAGTGACAGGTGATATCAGTCTGTAGTGACAGGTGATATCAGTTTAGAGTGACAGGTGATACCAGTCTGTAGCAACAGGGGATACCAGTCTGTAGAGTGACAGGTGATACCAGTCTGTAGGGACAGGTGATATCAGTCTTTAGTGACAGGTGATACCAGTCTGTAGAGTGACAGGTGATACCAGTCTGTAGTGACAGGTGATACCAGTCTGTAGTGACAGGTGATACCAGTCTCTAGAGTGTCAGGTGATATCAGTCTGTAGTGACAGGTGATACCAGTCTGTAGTGACAGGTGATATCAGTCTGTAGTGACAGGTGATATCAGTCTGTAGTGACAGGTGATATCAGTCTGTAGTGACAAGTGATAGTCTGTGAGTGACAGGTGATATCAGTCTGTAGTGACAGGTGATACCAGTCTGTAGTGACAGGTGATACCAGTCTGTAGTGACAGGTGATACCAGTCTGTAGAGTGACAGGTGATACCAGTCTGTAGTGACAGGTGATACCAGTCTGTAGAGTGACAGGTGATATCATCTGTAGTGACAAGTGATACCAGTCTGTAGCGACAGGTGATACCAGTCTGTAGAGTGACAGGTGATACCAGTCTGTAGGGACAGGTAATATCAGTCTTTAGTGACAGGTGATACCAGTCTGTAGAGTGACATGTGATACCATTCTGTAGAGTGACAGGTGATACCAGTCTGTAGTGACAGGTGATACCAGTCTGTAGTGACAGGTGAAACCAGTCTGTAGTGACAGGTTATACCAGTCTGTAGTGACAGGTGATACCATCTGTAGAGTGACAGGCTATACCAGTCTGTAGAGTGACAGGTGATACCAGTCTGTAGTGACAGGTTATACCAGTCTGTAGAGTGCCAGGTGATACCAGTCTGTAGTGACAGGTGATATCAGTCTGTAGTGACAGGTGATATCAGTCTGTAGTGACAGGTGATATCAGTCTGTAGAGTGTCAGGTGATATCAGTCTGTAGTGACAGGTGATACCAGTTTTTAGTGACAGGTGATATCAGTCTGTAGTGACAGGTGATATCAGTCTGTAGTGACAGGTGATATCAGTTTAGAGTGACAGGTGATACCAGTCTGTAGTGACAGGTGATACCAGTCTGTAGTGATAGGTGATACCAGTCTGTAGTGACAGGTTATATCAGTCTGTAGAGTGACAGGTGATATCAGTCTGTAGAGTGACAGGTGATACCAGTCTGTAGTGACAGGTGATACCAGTCTGTAGTGACAGGTGATACCTGTCTGTAGTGACAGGTGATACCAGTCTGTAGTGACAGGTGATACCAGTCTGTAGTGACAGGTGATACCAGTCTGTAGTGACAGGTGATATCAGTCTGTAGTGTGACAGGTGATATCAGTCTGTAGTGACAGGTGATACCAGTCTGTAGTGACAGGTGATATCAGTCTGTAGTGACAGGTGATATCAGTCTGTAGAGTGACAGGTGATACCAGTCTGTAGTGACAGGTGACACCAGTCTGTAGTGACAGGTGATACCAGTCTGTAGAGTGACAGGTGATATCAGTCTGTAGAGTGATAGGTGATATCAGTCGTAGAGTGACAGGTGATACCAGTCTGTAGTGACAGGTGATATCAGTCTGTAGAGTGACAGGTGATATCAGTCTGTAGAGTGACAGGTGATACCAGTCTGTAGAGTGACAGTTGATACCAGTCTGTAGTGACAGGTGATACCAGTCTGTAGTGACAGGTGATATCAGTCTGTAGAGTGACAGTTTTTATTTTTGATTTTTTTAAACCTTTATTTAACTAGGCAAGTCAGTTAAGAACAAATTCTTATTACAATGACGGCCTAGTAACAGTGGGTTAACTATCTTGTTTAGGGGCAGGAACGACAGATTTTTACCTTGTCAGCTCGGGGATTCAATCTAGCGGTTACTGGCCCAACACTCTAACCACTAGGCTACCTGCCGCTCTAACCACTAGGCTACATGCCGCTCTAACCCTAGGCTACCTGTCCGCTCGAAGTCTGGCCTGTCTCTTACCCTCCCTGGACAGCTGTAAGCCAGTCTCTCATTGGGCTAGTCTTATACCTTCTCATAGACAGCTGTGAGCCAGTCTCTCAGTCTCTCTCATTGGGCTAGTCTTTACCTTCTCATGGACAGGCGGTGAGCCAGTCTCTCATTGGGCCTTTCCGGACCATGATGATGATAATTCAATCTCAGTCTGAGTCCGCTGCAGAGGTCCAGCTAGAAGTGTTCTGACTACATTCTCTACTACATGATGGAATGTAGCATACAGAGATGGGTTGATGGTTCTGTAGATGAGGTGAGATTGTAGCACTGTTTGAATCTAGTCCCGTCTGAGCAGAGTTTGTCTGCTCTAGTCTGGTCTGTACCTGGTTTGGTCTGGTTCTGGTCTGTACCTGGTTTGGTCTGGTCTGGTCTGTACCTGGTCTCGTCGGGTCTGGTCTGTACCTGGTCTGGTCTGGTCTGTATCTGGTCTGGTCTGGTTTGTCTGTACCTGGTCTGGTCTGGTCTGGTCTAGTCTGGTCTGGTATGTACCTGGTCTGGTCTGGTTTTGGTTGTCTGTAACCTGGTCTGGTCTAGTCTAGTTAGTCTGGTCTGGTATGTACCTGGTCTGGTCTGGTCTGGTTTGTCTGTACCTGGTCTGGTCTGGTCTGGTCTGGTTTGTCTGTACCTGGTCTGGTCTGGTCTAGTCTAGTCTGGTCTGGTATGTACCTGGTCTGGTCTGGTTTGGCTGTACCTGGTCTGGTTTGTCTGTACCTGGTCTGGTCTGGTCTAGTCTAGTCTGGTTTGTCTGTACCTGGTCTGGTCTGGTTTGTCCTATACCTGGTCTGGTTTGTTGTAACCCTGGTCTGCTCTAGTCTGGTCTGTACCTGGTCTGGTCTAGTCTGGTCTGTACCTGGTCTGGTCTGTACCTGGTCTAGTCTAGTCTGGTCTGGTCTGGTCTGTACCTGGTCCTGGTCTGCTCTGTACCCTGGTCTGGTTTGTCTGTACCTGGTCTGGTCTGGTTTGTCTGTACCTGGTCTGCTCTAGTCTGGTCTGTACCTGGTCTGCTCTAGTCTGGTCTGTACCTGGTCTAGTCTGGTCTGTACCTGGTCTAGTCTGGTCTGTACCTGGTCTGGTTCTGGTTTGTCTGTACCTGGTCTGGTCGGGTCTGTAGCTGGTGTGGTCTGGTCCTGGTCCCGGTCCTGATGTAATCTGCAGCAAGGTCCCCCTGTGTGTCTGCAGGAAATATTCAGCGGTGTTCAAACAGAACCCACTTCCTGGTTCATCAGCCGGCCTGCTTCCGGAACGTTCAGCTGTCCGACAACACCCTCTGAAAAGCGCTACAAAGACCAGCATGTATCCTATCTGGCCAAAACCTCATCCTATCTGACCAAAACCTCATCCTATCTGGCCAAAACCTCATCCTATCTGACCAAAACCTCATCCTATCTGGCCAAAACCTCATCCTATCTGGCCAAAACCTCATCCTATCAGGCCAAAACCTCATCCTATCTGGCCAAAACCTCATCCTATCTGGCCAAAACCTCATCCTATCTGGCCAAAACCTCATCCTACCTGGCCAAAAACTCATCCTATCTGGCCAAAACCTCATCCTACCTGGCCAAAACCTCATCCTATCAGGCCAAAACCTCATCCTACCTGGCCAAAACCTCATCATCTATCTGGCCAAAAACCTCATCCTATCTGGCCAAAACCTCATCCTATCTGGCCAAAACCTCATCCTATCAGGCCAAAACCTCATCCTATCTGGCCAAAACCTCATCCTATCTGGCCAAAACCTCATCCTACCTGGCCAAAACCTCATCCTACCTGGCCAAAACCTCATCCTATCTGGCCAAAACCTCATCCTATCTGGCCAAACCTCATCCTATCTGGCCAAAACCTCATCCTATCTGGCCAAACCTCATCCTATCTCCCCAAAGCCTCATCCTACCTGGCCAAAACCTCATCCTACCTGGCCAAAACCTCATCCTACCTGGCCAAAACCTCATCCTATCTGGCCAAAACCTCATCCTATCTGGCCAAAACCTCATCCTATCTGGCCAAACCCTCATCCTATCTGACCAAAACCTCATCCTATCTGGCCAAAACCTCATCCTATTGGCCCAAACCCTCATCCTATCTCAACCAAAACCTCATCCCTATCTTGGGCCAAAACCTCATCCTATCTGGCCAAAACCCTCATCCTAGGAAGTATGAATCAATGCATTACGTGATGATGAGTCTAGACAGGCATGACCGGGAGAGGAGGAAACGTGGGGTCACAATATTGTACTTCAAGTTTCTGACAAACACATGTGAGCCACACCATCATATCCCAGAGTCCTTTGTTGTGTTGCTATTGAGCGGATGAGACCCAGTTCTCAGAGGAGGGGCCCCAGTCGGCTCTGTATTTATTTTTGCGGACTGTGTGAAATGACTTGTGATTGTGTCAGTTAATTAGTCTGGTAAGCCAGCAAGTGTCCGTTTTCAATCAGCCAGAGAGAATCCCTCAGTGGAATACCTCCTAAATAGCACACTATTCCCTATGTAGTGCACTACTATCTACGGGGTCCCGGTCAAAAGTAGTGCACTATATAGGGATTACGGTTTTTTTATTTTGGCATTGCAGTCTCAGTGTAGAAGGAGCTTTCCTGTTCTTAATCAGATGCAATGATATTCAAGCTCTGGGTTAACTCTATTAAAAACAGAGCCAAACAACTAATCACTCATTCCAAACATTATATTGTTGTCTGCTAATGTCGTAGCAGCAACTTTCTACAGGCAACTAATCAATCATCATTCCCCAAAGTACAGAGTGTGCAGGAGTGTGTGTGTGTAAAAGTGTGTGGTGTGTTTAATCAGTGTTTTTAAACCCTTTACAATGAAGATCTGTGAAGTTATTTGTTATTTTTACGAATTATCTTTTGAAAGACGGGGTCCTGAAAAAGGGAGTTTACATTATTCACCTCCACGTACCCAGGAGTAGACGAGACGACAACCAGGAGACACTCCTTTAATTAACTACTAGATATTATTCACCTCCCACTATACAGACAGTGATGGATGGACTGAGGAAGAGGGGAACAGAGAGAGGGAGAGAGAGACGAGGGGTGGGGGGACAGGTTAGAGGGAGAGAGAGGGCGAGGAGTGAGAGAGAGAGAGAGAGGGGATGGGGTGGGGGTACAGGGAGAGGGTGAGGGAAAGAGTGAGGGGGGAGACGTGAGGGAGAGAGTGAGGGGTAGAGAAAGTGGGAGAGAGTGTGGGGGGGTGGGGCGGGGGGGGACAGGGAGAGGGAGAGGGTTGAGGGAAAGAGTGAGGGAAAAGAGTGAGGGAGAGAGTGAGGGAGAGAGCGAGAGTGAGGGAGAGAGAGAGGAGAGAGTGTGGGGGGGGGGGGGACAGGGAGAGGGAGAGGGAGAGTGGGAGAGAGTGAGGGGGGGTGGGGTGAGGGGACAGGTATAGGGAGAGAGAGAGTGTGGGGGGGGTGGGGGGACAGGGAGAGAGAGAGAGGGAGAGAGAGGGAGGGAGAGAGAGACCCAGGTGTAATGGTTAAATGTTTTGGATGTTTTTTATTAATTAAAAAGGGAAACACAATGCCCTGTCCCATGAAAATCAGCATATGTCTGAGTTTAAACAACTCCATCTCGCTGTGTTCTTTTTAATGCAAACATGGGTATTGTTTACTTTTGTCCCGTCAGCTTTTTAAAACTGACATTATTATTATTTTAGTCTTTTTAAATATTTGTCAGCATTTGATTGTGACGATGGCAAAGTAGTGCACTACATAGGGAATAGGGTGCCACTGGGACCATGTCACATTAGGGGAAGATGAGTGTCTGTATGTGTGTAAACCAAGGCCTCGTTGGAACCCAGTAGTTTGGGCTGGTATGTGTTAAACCAAGGCCTCGTTGGAACCCAGTAGTTTGGGCTGTATGTGTTAAACCAAGGCCTCGTTGGAACCCAGTTAGTTGGGCTGTATGTGTTAAACACAATGGCCTCGTTGGAACCCAGTATTTGGGCTGTATGTGTTAACCAAGGCCTCGTTGGAACCCAGTAGTTTGGGCTGTATGTGTTAAACCAAGGCCTCGTGGAACCCAATAGTTGGGCTGGAGTCTGTCTGTTCTCATCTAGGGTGCCGTTACCCAGAGTATCTGTTTAGTTGCCATTCTGATGTCACATGTTTCCTGTTGGGTGCGTTCCAAATAGCATCTGTAGGGTTCTGGTAGAAAGTAGTGTACTATATAGGGAATAGGGCTCGGGTCTATAGTAGTGCACTATATAGGGAATAGGGCTCTGGTCTATAGTAGTGCACTATATAGGGAATAGGCCTCTGGTAGAAAGTAGTGTACTATATAGGGAATAGGGTTCTTGGTAGAAAAGTAGCTGTACTATATAGGGAATAGGGCTCTGGTCTCTAGTAGTGTACTATATAGGGAATAGGGCTTCTGGTCTATAGTAGTGGACTATATAGGGAATGGGCTCTGGTCTATAGTAGTGTACTATATAGGGAATAGTGTGCCATTTGGAACGCAACCATACCATATGATGTCGTCGCTAATTAGCCGGTGGCTAATGATTAAGGCAGGAAGGCAGAGTGAAGCGGTGATGCTAATTAGCCTATCAGTCTCAACATGAGCTGCGTTAATGAATGTGGCCCAGTGATCTCCTGATCAGCCTGTTTATATGGAACATCTTGTCTCATATTTCTACACAGACCGCATGGAAAAGCTTGCAATTTATGTTTTATTTTATTTCAACTCACATATGTGACTTTGCAACAATTTTAAGACTTAGAAAATAATAAGTTAAACTAAAATCAACTAACTAAACACGTTTTTTTTTTTAAAGGCAAACATCTCAACACCCAACTACACCCTATCACTTCGCAAGAACACAAGAACTAGAAGTCAAGGTCAACGTCTTTTGGGATGATGTGTTGAAACTTCATCCCCTCCCTCTCTCTTAGCAGAACAGCAAACTGTGTCTCTGTTCCCAGCCGTGACGTTTCTCTGTTCTTTTATTGGAGGGAGGGAGGAGGGAGGAGGGAGGGAGGAGAGGGAGGGAAATTGGGACAGCAGTGCAGAGAGAAAGGAGCAGCCTTGAAGATAATCAATCATTCAGGAGAAGCAACGCCTAGGGCAGTCCCAGCAAACGGAGCACTATGTGTACAGAATAGGTGATGAGAGGGAGGCAGGGTAGGAGAGAGAGAAAGAGAGAGGGAGGTTTTGGGCAGAGAGAGACTGAAAAAGCAGACTGAGAGAACGAAAAGGGAGACAGAGAGAACAAGGGAGTCCTGTTTCTCCTCCTACATTATACCTGACTGATCCATTAGCATGCTAGTAGAAGTCTGAATTACAAACAGACAGTATACCTGACTGATCCATTAGCATGCTAGTAGAAGTATGAATTACAAACAGCCAGTATACCTGACTGGCCCATGGCATGCTAGTAGAAGTCTGAATTACAAACAGACAGTATACCTGACTGATCCATTAGCATGCTAGTAGAAGTATGAATTACAACAGACAGTTATACCTGACTGACCCATGAAATGTTAGCAGAAGTGTGAATTACAAACAGCCAGTATACCTGACTGGCCCATGGCATGCTAGTAGAAGTCTGAATTACAAACAGACAGTATACCTGACTGGACTGATCCATTAGCATGCTAGTAGAAGTATGAATTACAAACAGACAGTATACCTGACTGGACTGATCCATTAGCATGCTAGTAGAAGTATGAATTAACAAACAGACAGTATACCCTGACTGACCCATGAAATGTTAGCAGAAGTGTGAATTACAAACAGCCAGTATACCTGACTGGCCCATGGGCATGCTAGTAGAAGTATGAATTACAAACAGACAGTATACCTGACTGGCCCATGGCATGCTAGTAGAAGTATGAATTACACACAGACAGTATACCTGACTGGACTTATCCATTAGATGCTAAATAGAAGTATGAATTACAAACAGACAGTATACCTGACTGACCCATGGCATGCTAGTAGAAGTGTGAATTACAAAACAGACAGTATACCTGACTGGACTGATCCATTAGCATGCTAATAGAAGTATGAATTACAACCAGACAGTATACCTGACTGACCCATGGCATGCTAGTAGAAGTGTGAATTACAAACAGACAGTATACCTGACTGGACTGATCCATTAGCATGCTAATAGAAGTATGAATTACAAACAGACAGTATACCTGACTGGCCCATGGCATGCTAGTAGAAGTGTGAATTACAAACAGACAGTATACCTGACTGGGACTGATCCATTAGCATGCCAATAGAATATGAATTACAAACAGACAGTATACCTGACTGACCCATGGCATGCTAGTAGAACTATGAATTACAAACAGACAGTATACCTGACTGACCCATGGCATGCTAGTAGAAGTATGAATTACAAACAGACAGTATACCTGACTAGACTGATCCATTAGCATGCTAGTAGAAGTATGAATTACAAACAGACAACCCTACTGTGCACACGTGTTATCAGGCATTGAGGCATTCAGTCTGACATGAATAACCACATGAATGTCTAACCGCATTCTCCCTTCCTCTTCATTGAATGTTGCGACCAACACACACCTGTAGCAGTGAATTACCATGGAAGAAAGGAACTGGTAGGGCTAACGGGTATCAACACCATGGATCCTCTCAGTTAGCTTCCATTTCCTTTAATCCCAGTCGCGATAATCTGCCATCCAATGGCCATGCATTATACACGCCATTCTCCACATCAACATGTATAAAGACTGCAAACTGAGGAGGCGAGGAGTGGACAGACATGGTTAACTCTCTGGTGTGGTTACCTGATGGTAGATTTAACCTCTGGTGTGAATACCTGACGGTAGATTAAACCTCTGGTGTGAATACCTGGTAGTAGATTAAACCTCTGGTGTGACTACCTGGCAGTAGATTTAACCCTCTGGTGTGACTACCTGACGGTAGATTTAACTCTCTGGTGTGAATACCTGGTAGTAGATTAAACCTCTGGTGTGAATACCTGGCAGTAGATTTAACCTCTGGTGTGAATACCTGGCAGTAGATTTAACCCATGGAGGGGACATGGCATGGTTAACTCTCTGGTGTGAATACCTGACGGTAGATTTAACCTCTGGTGTGAATACCTGGCAGTAGATTTAACCCATGGAGGGGACATGGCATGGTTAACTCTCTGGTGTGAATACCTGACGGTAGATTTAACCTCTGGTGTGAATACCTGGCAGTAGATTTAACCCATGGAGGGGGAAAGACATGGTTAACTCTCTGGTGTGACTAGAGTACTGAATGTTGTGTCCAGAGAATGCAGAAGAGGCTCAGGGACAGTTCTTAACTTCAAGCTAGGCGTCCTGCTGGCGGAACGACTTAAGCTTAAATCTTTAAATTCTAACTGCTGTGATGGACCAGGTTTAGCTGGGAGGTGGTGGGCCAGGTTTAGCTGGGAGGTGGTGGGCCAGGTTTAGCTGGGAGGGTGGTGGACCAGGTTTAGCTGGGAGGTGGTGGGCCAGGTTTAGCTGTGAGGTGGTGGGCCAGGTTTAGCTGGGAGGTGGTGGGCCAGGTTTAGCTGGGAGGTGGTGGGCCAGGTTTAGCTGGGAGGTGGTGGGCCAGGTTTAGCTGTGAGGTGGTGGGCCAGGTTAGCTGGGAGGGTGATGGGCCAGGTTTTGCTGGGAAGTACTTGGGCCAGGTTTAGCTGTGAGGTGGTGGGCCAGGTTTTAGCGGGAGGTGGTGGACCAGGTTTAGCTGGGAGGGTGTGGGCCCAGGTTTAGATGGGAGGTGGTGGGCCCGGTTTATCTGGGAGGTGGTGGGCCAGGTTTAGCTGGAGGGTGCGTGGGCCAGGTTTAGCTGGGAGGTGTGGGCCAGGTTTTAGATGGACGGGGTGGTGGACCAGGTTTAGCTGGGAGGTGGTGGGCCAGGTTTAGCTGGGAGGTGGTGGGCCAGGTTAGCTGGGAGGTGGTGGGCCAGGTTTAGCTGGGAGGTGGTGGGCCAGGTTTAGCTGGGAGGTGGTGGACCAGGTTTTAGCTGGGAGGTGGGTGGGCCAGGTTTAGCTGGGAGGGTGTGGGGCCAGGTTTAGCTGGGAGGGTGGTGGGCCAGGTTTAGCTGGGAGGTGGTGGGCCAGGTTTAGCTGAGAGGGTGGTGGGCCAGGTTTAGCTGGGAGGTGGTGGACCAGGTTTAGCTGGGAGGTGTGGGCCAGGTTTCTGTCCTGCTGTTGACAGTATTGTGAATGATCAGCCATTAAGAGCAGATGTACCTATTGATCTGTGAAGTGATGGAGAACAACCCTCTCTGGACTGTAGAGAAAGGCTATCATTAAGATACACTACAATATGTATTCTCTGACTGGCTTGTTTCCAAGGCAATCCACATTTGCACAATCATTGTATATAATTTGCCACATGCGAATCATGTGTAAATAACGTGAGGGAGATTGGTTATGGTTTTCTGTTGATTTCTGTTTATGTCTGTCGTGTTCATTTAACCAACATGCTGACTGTAGGGCGAAGTTAAGATCTCATTTAGAGAAGAAGGTTGACATTCCTAACGGAACGAGCATCACATCACCACAAATCTCCCGGGTTAATCTGTGGGTTCAGACGGAAGGTTTGTGACGGAATGTTCTAGAAGGATCCGGAACAGGAGAAGAAGAGTATAAAAAATTAAAATTAAAATGTATTTGTCACGTCCGCCGAATACAACAGGTGTAGAACTTACAGGGAATATGCTACCTACAAGCCCAATTAACCAACAATGCAGTTTTAAGAAAAATACCAACCTAATAAAATAAGAAATAAAAGTAACAATAATACAAGACGCAGCAGTAAAATAACAAAAGCGAGGCTAGTGGGTGTTTGTATTATGTGTTATTATGAGCAGTGTTTACTGTCTGGCTGAGTGGTGTTATTATGAGGAGGGTGAGGAGTGTTTACTGTCTTGAGTGGTGGTATTATGAGTAGGTGGAGGAGTGTTTACTGTCTGAGTGGTGTTATTATGAGGAGGTGAGGAGGTTTACAGTCTGAGTGGTGTTATTATGAGGCAGTGTGAGCAGTGTTTACTGTTGAGTGGTGTATTATGAGAGGAGCTTGTTTTACTGGAGTGGTGTATTATGAGGTGAGGCCTGTCTGAGTGAGTGTTATTATGAGGAGGTGAGGAGTGTTTACTGTCTGAGTGGTGTTATTATGAGGAGGTGAGGAGTGTTTACTGTCTGAGTGGTGTTATTATGAGGAGGTGAGGAGTGTTTACTGTCTGAGTGGTGTTATTATGAGGAGGTGAGGAGTGTTTACTGTCTGAGTGGTGTTGTTATGAGGAGTGTTTACTGTCTGAGTGGTGTTATTATGAGGAGGTTGGGAGTGTTTACTGTCTGAGTGGTGTTATTATGAGGAGGTGAGGAGTGTTTACTGTCTGAGTGGTGTTATTATGAGGAGTGTTTACTGTCTGAGTGGTTTATTATGAGGAGGTGAGGAGTGTTACTGTCTGAGTGGTGTTATTATGAGGAGTGTTTACTGTCTGAGTGGTGTTATTATGAGGAGGTTGGGAGTGTTTACTGTCTGAGTGGTGTTATTATAAGGAGGTGAGGAGTGTTTACTGTCTGAGTGGTGTTATTATGAGGAGGTTGGGAGTGTTTACTGTCTGAGTGGTGTTATTATGAGGAGGTGAGGAGTGTTTACTGTCTGAGTGGTGTTATTATGAGGAGTGTTTACTGTCTGAGTGGTGTTATTATGAGGAGGTGGGGAGTGTTTACTGTCTGAGTGGTGTTATTATGAGGAGGTGAGGAGTGTTTACTGTCTGAGTGGTGTTATTATGAGGAGGTGGGAGTGTTTATTGTCTGAGTGGTGTTATTTGAGGAGGTGAGGAGTGTTACTGTCTGAGTGGTGTTATTATGAGGAGTGTTTACTGTCTGAGTGGTGTTATTATGAGGAGGTGAGGAGTGTTTACTGTCTGAGTGGTGTTATTATGAGGAGGTGAGGAGTGTTTACTGTCTGAGTGGTGTTATTATGAGGAGGTGAGGAGTGTTTACTGTCTGAGTGGTGTTATTATGAGGAGGTGGGGAGTGTTTACTGTCTGAGTGGTGTTATTATGAGGAGGTGAGGAGTGTTTACTGTCTGAGTGGTGTTATTATGAGGAGGTGAGGAGTGTTTACTGTCTGAGTGGTGTTATTATGAGGAGTGTTTACTGTCTGAGTGGTGTTATTATGAGGAGGTGGGGAGTGTTTACTGTCTGAGTGGTGTTATTATGAGGATGAGGAGTGTTTACTGTCTGAGTGGTGTTATTATGAGGAGGTGAGGAGTGTTACTGTCTGAGTGGTGTTATTATGAGGAGGTGGGAGTGTTTACTGTCTGAGTGGTGTTATTATGAGGAGGTGAGGAGTGTTTACTGTCTGAGTGGTGTTATTATGAGGAGGTGAGGAGTGTTTACTGTCTGAGTGGTGTTATTATGAGGAGGTGGGGAGTGTTTACTGTCGAGTGGTGTTATTATGAGGAGTGTTTACTGTCTGAGTGGTGTTATTATGAGGAGGTGGGGAGTGTTTACTGTCTGAGTGGTGTTATTATGAGGAGGTGGGGAGTGTTTACTGTCTGAGTGGTGCTTCCAATACTTTTTAAACATTGCATTTTTGAGCTACAGACTCCTTTTCCATTGGATTCATCTATTTCTTCTGCATCCCAGTCACCAAACATAGCCTGTGTGATTAACGGTGGCTGAAGTAAAGACAGAACGGTTCCAGGTCCAAACTATTAATCCCACTATGAACTGCTCTACGGTTCTCACAAGCCACAGTAGAGTCATTAGAAGGTCAAAGGGTCTTCTACATAGAGGATCATGGGAGATCAAGCCACTAGTAGAGTCATTAGAAGGTAAGGGGTCCTTCTACATAGAGGATCATGGGAGATCAAGCCACAGTAGAGTCATTAGAAGGTAAGGGGTCCTTCTACATAGATGATCATGGGAGATCAAGCCACAGTAGAGTCATTAGAAGGTCAAAGGTTATTCTACATAGAGGATCATGGGAGATCAAGCCACAGTAGAGTCATTAGAAGATACGGGGTCCTTCTACATAGAGGATCATGGGAGATCAAGCCACAGTAGAGTCATTAGAAGGTCAAAGGTTCTTTTACATAGAGGATCATGGGAGATCAAGCCACAGTAGAGTCATTAGAAGGTCAGGGGGCCTTCTACATAGAGGATCATGGGAGATCAAGCCACAGTAGAGTCATTAGAAGATAAGGGGTCCTTCTACATAGAGGATCATGGGAGATCAAGCCAAAGCAGAGTCAATAGAAGGTCAGGGGTCCTTCTATATAGAAGGTCATCGGAGATCTCAGGTCATAGTGTCTATAATACTGTAATAAGCTCATATAGTCGCTGTCACAAAATCCAAACAGTGGTGACTGACTAGTTGGATAATCATTCCACACTGAGCAGACAATTCATGTACTTCCAGCATTCATATAAATACATGTTTTTATCAGGTTTTTGCTTGGCGGACATTATTTATTTAATGACTTTTGTCAATGCATTTGTTAATGCAACTGTTTATGTCAAATGGTTTTGTGTTCTGCTTGTCAAACTGGTTGTTCTGAGAAGAACATGGTTGAAACACTTGATTGTGAGACTAAATATGAGAGTAGAGCAAGCAGATGAACGAAAGTTGTGAATTTCAGGTTTTTCACACTGGGATTTCCTGGGTATGAAAAAGTTATCATACTAGCCACGAAGGTAGCTTAGCATAGCTAAGAGAACCACACTGTGGAAGGAATGAATTAATTCATTAATTAATGTTTCTGATAAGAACAAACAGCAGCCTGCTCATGATGATGTCTATCTGTCTGCTACATTATTACTATGATGGAACAAACAGCAGCCTGGTGGTGATGATGTCTATCTGTCTGCTACATTATTACTATGATGGAACAAACAGCAGCCTGGTGGTGATGATGTCTGTCTGCTACATTATTACTATGATGGAACAAACAGCAGCCTGGTGGTGATGATGTCTATCTGTCTGCTACATTATTACTATGATGGAACAAACAGCAGCCTGGTGGTGATGATGTCTATCTGTCTGCTACATGCTATTATTACTATGATGGAACAAACAGCAGCCTGGTGGTGATGATGTCTGTCTGCTACATTATTACTATGATGGAACAAACAGCAGCTGCTCATGATGATGTCTATCTGTCTGCTACATTATTACTATGATGGAACAAACAGCAGCCTGGTGGTGATGATGTCTGTCTGCTACATTATTACTATGATGGAACAAACAGCAGCCTGGTGGTGATGATGTCTATCTGTCTGCTACATTATTACTATGATGGAACAAACAGCAGCCTGGTGGTTATGATGTCCATCTGTCTGCTACATTAATACTATGATGGAACAAACAGCAGCCTGGTGGTGATGATGTCTATCTGTCTGCTACATTATTACTATGATGGAACAAACAGCAGCCTGGTGGTGATGATGTCTATCTGTCTGCTACATTATTACTATGATGGAACAAACAGCAGCCTGGTGGTGATGATGTCTATCTGTCTGCTACATTATTACTATGATGGAACAAACAGCAGCCTGGTGGTGATGATGTCTGTCTGCTACATTATTACTATGATGGAACAAACAGCAGCCTGGTGGTGATGTCTATCTGTCTGCTACATTATTACTATGATGGAACAAACAGCAGCCTGCTCATGATGATGTCTATCTGTCTGCTACATTATTACTATGATGGAACAAACAGCAGCCTGGTGGTGATGATGTCTGTCTGCTACATTATTACTATGATGGAACAAACAGCAGCCTGGTGGTGATGATGTCTATCTGTCTGCTACATTATTACTATGATGGAACAAACAGCAGCCTGCTCATGATGTCTATCTGTCTGCTACATTATTACTATGATGGAACAAACAGCAGCCTGGTGGTGATGTCTATCTGTCTGCTACATTATTACTATGATGGAACAAACAGCAGCCTGGTGGTGATGATGTCTATCTGTCTGCTACATTATTACTATGATGGAACAAACAGCAGCCTGGTGGTGATGATGTCTGTCTGCTACATTATTACTATGATGGAACAAACAGCAGCCTGCTCATGATGTCTATCTGTCTGCTACATTATTACTATGATGGAACAAACAGCAGCCTGGTCATGATGATGTCCATCTGTCTGCTACATTATTACTATGATGGAACAAACAGCAGCCTGGTGGTGATATTTATCTGTCTGCTACATTATTACTATGATGGAACAAACAGCAGCCTGGTCATGATGTCTATCTGTCTGCTACATTATTACTATGATGGAACAAACAGCAGCCTGGTCATGATGTCTATCTGTCTGCTACATTATTACTATGATGGAACTATCAGCAGCCTGGTGGTGATGATGTCTGTCTGCTACATTATTACTATGATGTAACAAACAGCAGCCTGGTCCTGATGATGTCTGTCTGCTACATTATTACTATGATGGAACAAACAGCAGCCTGCTCATGATGATGTCTATCTGTCTGCTACATTATTACTATGATGGAACAAACAGCAGCCTGCTCATGATGATGTCTATCTGTCTGCTACATGATTACTATGATGGAACAAACAGCAGCCTGGTGGTGGTGATGTCTGTCTGCTACATTATTACTATGATGGAACAAACAGCAGCCTGGTGGTGATGATGTCTATCTGTCTGCTACATTATTACTATGATGGAACAAACAGCAGCCTGGTGGTGATGATGTCTATCTGTCTGCTACATTATTACTATGATGGAACAAACAGCAGGCTGGTGGTGATGATGTCTATCTGTCTGCTACATTATTACTATGATGGAACAAACAGCAGCCTGGTGGTGATGATGTCTGTCTGTCTGCTACATTATTACTATGATGGAACAAACAGCAGCCTGGTGGTGATGATGTCTATCTGTCTGCTACATTATTACTATGATGGAACAAACAGCAGCCTGGTGGTGATGTCTATCTGTCTGCTACATGATTACTATGATGGAACAAACAGCAGCCTGGTGGTGGTGATGTCTATCTGTCTGCTACATTATTACTATGATGGAACAAACAGCAGCCTGGTCCTGATGATGTCTGTCTGCTACATTATTACTATGATGGAACAAACAGCAGCCTGGTGGTGATATCTATCTGTCTGCTACATTATTACTATGATGGAACAACAGCAGCCTGGTGGTGATGATGTCTATCTGTCTGCTACATTATTACTATGATGGAACAAACAGCAGCCTGGTCATGATGTCTATCTGTCTGCTACATTATTACTATGATGGAACAAACAGCAGCCTGGTGGTGATGATGTCTATCTGTCTGCTACATTATTACTATGATGGAACAACAGCAGCCTGCTCATGATGATGTCTATCTGTCTGCTACATTATTACTATGATGGAACAAACAGCAGCCTGGTGGTGATATCTATCTGTCTGCTACATTATACTATGATGGAACAAACAGCAGCCTGGTCATGATGACTATCTGTCTGCTACATTATTACTATGATGGAACAAACAGCAGCCTGGTGGTCATGATGTCTATCTGTCTGCTACATTATTACTATGATGGAACAAACAGCAGCCTGGTGGTGATGATGTCTATCTGTCTGCTACATTATTACTATGATGGAACAAACAGCAGCCTGGTGGTGATGATGTTTATCTGTCTGCTACATTATTACTATGATGGAACAAACAGCAGCCTGCTCATGATGATATCTATCTGTCTGCTACATTATTACTATGATGGAACAAACAGCAGCCTGGTGGTGATGATGTCTATCTGTCTGCTACATTATTACTATGATGGAACAAACAGCAGCCTGGTGGTTATGATGTCTATCTGTCTGCTACATTATTACTATGATGGAACAAACAGCAGCCTGGTGGTGATGATGTCTATCTGTCTGCTACATTATTACTATGATGGAACAAACAGCAGCCTGGTGGTGATGATGTCTATCTGTCTGCTACATTATTACTATGATGGAACAAACAGCAGCCTGGTGGTGATGATGTCTGTCTGCTACATTATTACTATGATGGAACAAACAGCAGCCTGGTGGTGATGTCTATCTGTCTGCTACATTATTACTATGATGGAACAAACAGCAGCCTGCTCATGATGATGTCTATCTGTCTGCTACATTATTACTATGATGGAACAAACAGCAGCCTGGTGGTGATGATGTCTGTCTGCTACATTATTACTATGATGGAACAAACAGCAGCCTGGTGGTGATGATGTCTATCTGTCTGCTACATTATTACTATGATGGAACAAACAGCAGCCTGCTCATGATGTCTATCTGTCTGCTACATTATTACTATGATGGAACAAACAGCAGCCTGGTGGTGATGTCTATCTGTCTGCTACATTATTACTATGATGGAACAAACAGCAGCCTGGTGGTGATGATGTCTGTCTGCTACATTATTACTATGATGGAACAAACAGCAGCCTGGTGGTGATGATGTCTATCTGTCTGCTACATTATTACTATGATGGAACAACAGCAGCCTGCTCATGATGTCTATCTGTCTGCTACATTATTACTATGATGGAACAAACAGCAGCCTGGTGGTGATGTCTATCTGTCTGCTACATTATTACTATGATGGAACAAACAGCAGCCTGGTGGTGATGATGTCTATCTGTCTGCTACATTATTACTATGATGGAACAAACAGCAGCCTGGTGGTGATGATGTCTGTCTGCTACATTATTACTATGATGGAACAAACAGCAGCCTGCTCATGATGTCTATCTGTCTGCTACATTATTACTATGATGGAACAAACAGCAGCCTGGTCATGATGATGTCCATCTGTCTGCTACATTATTACTATGATGGAACAAACAGCAGCCTGGTGGTGATATTTATCTGTCTGCTACATTATTACTATGATGGAACAAACAGCAGCCTGGTCATGATGTCTATCTGTCTGCTACATTATTACTATGATGGAACAAACAGCAGCCTGGTCATGATGTCTATCTGTCTGCTACATTATTACTATGATGGAACTATCAGCAGCCTGGTGGTGATGAGTCTGTCTGCTACATTATTACTATGATGTAACAAACAGCAGCCTGGTCGATGATGTCTGTCTGCTACATTATTACTATGATGGAACAAACAGCAGCCTGCTCATGATGATGTCTATCTGTCTGCTACATTATTACTATGATGGAACAAACAGCAGCCTGCTCATGATGATGTCTA
Source organism: Salmo trutta (assembly GCF_901001165.1). Classification (NCBI taxonomy): domain Eukaryota; kingdom Metazoa; phylum Chordata; class Actinopteri; order Salmoniformes; family Salmonidae; genus Salmo; species Salmo trutta. The sequence goes on from NW_021822677.1 coordinate 488,221, forward strand.
TCTGTCTGCTACATGATTACTATGATGGAACAAACAGCAGCCTGGTGGTGGTGATGTCTGTCTGCTACATTATTACTATGATGGAACAAACAGCAGCCTGGTGGTGATGTGTCTATCTGTCTGCTACATTTTACTATGATGGAACAAACAGCAGCCTGGTGGTGATGATGTCTATCTGTCTGCTGCTACATTATACTATGATGGAACAAACAGCAGGCTGGTGGTGATGATGTCTATCTGTCTGCTACATTATTACTATGATGGAACACAACAGCAGCCTGGTGGTGATGATGTCTGTCTGTCTGCTACATTATTACTATGATGGAACAAACAGCAGCCTGGTGGTGATGATGTCTATCTGTCTGCTACATTATTACTATGATGGAACAAACAGCGCCTGGTGGTGATGTCTATCTGTCTGCTACATGATTACTATGATGGAACAAACAGCAGCCTGGTGGTGGTGATGTCTATCTGTCTGCTACATTATTACTATGATGGAACAAACAGCAGCCTGGTCCTGATGATGTCTGTCTGCTACATTATTACTATGATGGAACAAACAGCAGCCTGGTGGTGATATCTATCTGTCTGCTACATTATTACTATGATGGAACAAACAGCAGCCTGGTGGTGATGATGTCTATCTGTCTGCTACATTATTACTATGATGGAACAAACAGCAGCCTGGTCATGATGTCTATCTGTCTGCTACATTATTACTATGATGGAACAAACAGCAGCCTGGTGGTGATGATGTCTATCTGTCTGCTACATTATACTATGATGGAACAAACAGCAGCCTGCTCATGATGATGTCTATCTGTCTGCTACATTATTACATGATGGAACAAACCAGCCTGGTGGTGATATCTATCTGTCTGCTACATTATTACTATGATGGAACAAACAGCAGCCTGGTCATGATGACTATCTGTCTGCTACATTATTACTATGATGGAACAAACAGCAGCCTGGTGGTCATGATGTCTATCTGTCTGCTACATTATTACTATGATGGAACCAGCAGCCTGGTGGTGATGATGTCGATCTGTCTGCTACATTATTACTATGATGGAACAAACAGCAGCCTGGTGGTGATGATGTTTATCTGTCTGCTACATTATTACTATGATGGAACAAACAGCAGCCTGCTCATGATGATATCTATCTGTCTGCTACATTATTACTATGATGGAACAAACAGCAGCCTGGTGGTGATGATGTTCTCTGTCTGCTACATTATTACTATGATGGAACAAACAGCAGCCTGGTGGTTATGATGTCTATCTGTCTGCTACATTATTACTATGATGGAACAAACAGCAGCCTGGTGGTGATGATGTCTATCGTCTGCTACATTATTACTATGATGGAACAAACAGCAGCCTGGTGGTGATGATGTCTATCTGTCTGCTACATTATTACTATGATGGAAAAACAGCAGCCTGGTGGTGATGATGTCTGTCTGCTACATTATTACTATGATGGAACAAACAGCAGCCTGGTGGTGATGTCTATCTGTCTGCTACATTATTACTATGATGGAACAAACAGCAGCCTGTCATGATGATGTCTATCTGTCTGCTACATTATTACTATGATGGAACAAACAGCAGCCTGGTGGTGATGATGTCTGTCTGCTACATTATTACTATGATGGAACAAACATCAGCCTGGTGGTGATGATGTCTATCTGTCTGCTACATTATTACTATGATGGAACAAACAGCAGCCTGCTCATGATGTCTATCTGTCTGCTACATTATTACTATGATGGAACAACAGCAGCCT